>NC_044499.1:32688314-32705814 GCF_902362185.1 Chanos chanos | reverse complement strand
GAGGGCATGTTCGTTTTGCCAAAGGTTCCCTTGTATATTAATTGAAGTCTCTGCCACTGCTGGCGAAGATGACACCACGAGCATTTTGATTAAGGATTTTATACATGAAGAAATTTTCATTATCTGGGTTCCTTGGCGATTTCCTCCCTGGATTGGTGGGGATCCTGACCCACAGATGTGTATTAAATGGTCCTCCCGCCCCTCCAGCCCCGACCCCCCTCCCATGCTCCTGCGTTACATGAGCAATTAATGGGGCCCTTTTCCTCTCGGGACATGGACTGTCTCCTTGTGGCCGCTATAAAGCATCGTACACAGGTAACAAGATTTTAGGGCTTTTTTTCCCCGACACCCTTCAAAGCCCAACCCAACGAATCTGAAAAGTCCTCCTAGATGATTAAAGATGCCGATTGGGTTGAAACAATGTGGAGTCGAATGCATACTGAATGCAAATCAATGTCAGGACAGGAAGAGAAAAAAATATGAAGGTTTAAATCAAGCACACCCCCTGGCCTTTCTGTACAAAGGACATATTACATAACCTTGATTGTATTGATCTACATGTCTAATATGATTTGAATAGTAGTGTTTTTCATTCAGAGATTTGAGTTTTGGTCTTATTAGGCATTTAAATCAGATGATTAGCAACCGATCGACTTTGGTACTGAGACACAAGCCCCCTAGTGGTTGTTGCTGGGTACAGGCGGTAGTGGTTTGTTTTGGGGGATTTGCCTTTCTCTGTTGCTTGTCATGCTAATGCCAAAGTAGAGGCAGTTAGATGTTTTAATAAGCCCCCTGGACCGCCGACCCAGAACCTCCGGCGGCTCTTTTCAACCCATGCCGGGCCCTTAAGGAGAGGAATCCCCTTACGGACGTTGACACGTTTGTGTGGCGAGCGACAGGAGCGATGAGGGGCTGACTCTGTCTGTTTATGCCTGAGTCCCGCTACGACAAAATCAACTTGACAACTTGGTGTTTTCTCCGCCGAGGAAGAGGCGATTTTTTTCTTCTCCTTCGACTTCTTTCTTTTTTTTTCCCGTCCCCCCCCCCCCCCCCCACCCCACCCCCCCACTCTCTCTTGGAGTATGCTTGCATGCTGGAGTCAGCGGGCATCCTTATTATTTGTAGATAAGCCTGTTTGAAAACCAGTCCCGTGTCCCTGCTAGACAAGCTCCACTACTGGTGTCAGTTATCTTGCTAACGACTATCACTTGCGTGGCTTCTTTTGCGTTTCCCCTCGCTGTCACTTTTCCCACTGTACTACAGACGATCTATCCATCTGTGCCCTCCCTCTCTCCACTCTCATCTCTCTACATGTCTCACTCTTTCCCCTATCTCCCACACTCCTCTGTTTCATGTTTTTATTTTATTTATCCGTCTATTTATTTAGTCGTTTTGCCAGCGCGTTACCTTTCCCGGTGTGAATTCACTTTGAATACTAACAAAAAAAATATGTTCTCCTGACCCAAAATGAATGGATCAGTGTGAACAGTGTTCTTGTTGTGCTGTTTTATGCTGGAATAAACCACGGGTTAGAAAGGGTGTGGTGCCTTACCAGGGCAGATAAAAAAAAAAAACTCCTCTCGTCTTCGCAAGGTTTTTTTCTTTTTTTTTTTTCCCACCGTCGTTGAAATCGTCCCAGAGGCGAGCGCACAGAGAGCCACTTGTGTTGGGCTGATGTCATAGATCTGGCCAGGCCCTCGCTCGCACAAAGCCTGAGGTATCACTAACTGCTCAAACACAATACCTATTCAAGCACTAAGCTCTACTTCTGCACCCCCTCCAACAATGTTTTTTTTTGTTTCTCAGAGTCATAAAGCTCGACTTTTGCAGGAAACCTAACAGACAAAACCTTTATCGCTCTCTGCTTTCGCCAACCAGTCTGTATAATCCTTTTCCATTAACGTTTCAGTCTCTTCCCTCTTTCCTTTCACTCTCTCTCTCTCTCTCTCTCTCTCTCTCTCTCTCTCTCTCTCTCCCTTTCTCTCTGTCTCTCTTTCTGTCTATCTCCCTCTCTCCTGCACCTCTCAGCAGAGAATATTCACAAGCACTAAAAGAAAATGTATTCTATTTTTGTGTTGATCATGTCTACACGTTCAAAAAAAAAAAAAAAAAGTTTGAACGGAGAGAAAGAGTTATGTTGAAATAATCTTGAGCTCAAATACTTTTTTTTTTTCCTTTTGACATAGCTTTCTGTTTCCTCTGATACCAGTCACAAAAAATACAACAATTACGGTTGTGATGGTATATTTATGAAAGGAAAGATCTAGAATTAAACTCCCAGAGACTGGGCACGGAGGCATGCCCGTTTCTTTGATTGAATCCGGGGCAGTCTACTATGAACCGTGAACAGGCACCAAAAGCAAAACGGTGACTGTGTTAACCTGTAATATATTTGCTTATTAGAATTCTCCGGATTTCAGTCAACAATATGAAAGCAGCAAAGGCCCCTGGTCCTGCCATGTATAAGGATACTTTGTGTATGTGTGTGTGTATATGTGTGTGTTTGTATGTGTATGCTTGTGTCTCTGTGTGTGTATGTGTGTGTGTGTGTGTGTGTATGATTCATTCCAGAGCAGTTTTAGTCCTCATAAAATATTCATTTTGGTTGTGCAGGCCCCTGTAATTGCCATCTCTCTCCTTGAATAATTTATGTGGTGCACAGACTGACAAAGCTGTGGCACACAGCCTGAGATGAATCGCGAACAAGCACCCTAGCTGCCAGTAACATTATTGTTTCACAAAATATGGCACTCACGTCATCTCCGGACCGCTCCTCTCCTAATCCAGCTTCTCTTAATTTGTCATTTCTCTCCTCCCTCTCTCTCTCTCTCTCACTCACTCCCTCGCTCTCTTCACCCCGGCTGTTGTCTCTAGCTTCTTACGCTTGCCCTCCTCGCATGCTAGGAATGACCTCTCGCGCTTGCCGTACAAGGAGACATGTGCTTGTGAAGGCTAATGTGCTGTCACCCAGCTCACATGAATAGACACACACACACATATACACACACACACACACACGTGTGCTTCATAAATGGCCTGTGCTGGGATTCACTTTAAGGACATATATTATACATTAGAAATAAAATGATGCAAATAGCCCATAACCTCTCTCTCTCTCTCTCTCTCTCTCTCTCTCTCTCATTCACTAAACAAAAACAAACCAGTGTTTTATTTAATGCTTGGATTTGTTCTTTGGCAAAAAAAAAAGTCAACACTTATAGACCTTGGATTTCAATTTTTGCAGTGTAATTATATAGTTAATGTGCTGTAGTAAGATTTTTGGCTCTTACTACAGCACGCAAACCAACGACCTAAACATGATATTATGTAACAAGTAGTCCTCTCTCACTCCCTCTCCTCTCATTCACTTTCTGTCTTTTTCTCTCTGTAGTGCCCTGGCTTTCTCTCTCTCTCTCTCTCTCTCTGTGTAGCTGACATGCAGGGGTAATGACACTAAATGTGTGCACACATGTGCCCCCTCGCTAGTCTGTATTACCTGTGTTAAAACCAATAATCACCACTCATAGCCCGACACCCATTAATCATTTACAATGTTTTAATATGTTTTTAATCAGTCTCCAAGACCACAGAGCACAGGAATCAGACAAGCCTCCGATTAGTGTGTTTGTGTGTGTGTGTGTGTGTGTGTGTATGCGCGCTTGTACGTTGCATAGGCCTGGCCTGATTTGAAATCTCTCTCTCTCTCCCCCTCTCCCTCTCCTTCCTGTTTTTAATTAATAATTAAAATCGGCAAAGATGACAGTTCCTAATTAAAGCCTCCTTGAAAGAATCTGGGAACGTATGAATTTTAGATAGGATCGGAGGGGGAGAAAGAGAGAGACAGAGGGGGAGACAGAGAGAGAGAGAGAGAGAGAAAGAGAGAGAACATAAAAAGGACAGAAATGACAGTAGCATTTCAGGGCAGGTTTATGTCTTCTCTGTCTATTTAAAACAGCATGGCTGTCCATGTGTGGTCACTTACTCAGTACAGTGCCCACAGAAAGGGGGACATTTGTCCAGCCCAGCAGGGAAATGTGAAACTGTGGCCTTCACTTCAAAACAAGGGGCTTGGGGGATCTGGGGAGTGGGGGTGGTGTTGGTGGGAGGCAGTGCAGACATACAGGGAGAGACAGAGGCTTTACCCATGCTAAATCTCTCTGCAAACTGGGAAAAAAGAGACCTCCCCAGGAGCCAGCAACAAGTCAGCCAGAGACCTCTGAGGGAGAGTCTCCCATGATACTACAGATTTACCTCGAGACCAGAGAGAGAGACTGTGCGTGTGTGTGTGTGTGTGTGTGTGTGTGTGTGTGTGTGTGTGTGTGTGTGTGTGAGAGAGAGAGAGAGAAAGAGAGAGAGATTTAATGAGCCCACAGCCCAAGACAAAATGCCAGCTGATTGACAGGGCCAGTGATCTGCTGAGGAAATAATGTCAGCAGCATGTTACACATTAGGAAGAAAGAGGGGAGGGGGGGGGGGGTGGTAGAATAAGAGGAGCAAAGAGTGAGAGAAGGACAGAGGGTTACACAGAATGCTAAGCCCACAGTTGTAAATGATAGTCTGGACGGGGAGGCGCAGGATAAGTGGAAACACACATTCTCACACTGTCTACAGCTCCACATGCACTTGATTCTCAGCATACAAACCACACACACGACAGAAACACAGGCAAATCAGGCAACTGTCACAACCACGCGCGCGCGTGCGCGCGCGCACACACACACACACACACACACTGTCAGCTCAGGCACTGGCTATACATTTTACAGGTTATGCATACATGCAATTAAATTTGTTTAATTAGTTAGAAAGAAACTGGTGAGTAGTCAACATTTTATGCTTTACGGTGTTACTTGAAGGAACTGAAATGAGCAGCAGGCAGGGATATTTAATAGAAAAAAAGGAAGCGTGCAGGGTTTGTGTCTGGTATCTAATCATCGATTGTACTTGCTGTTCTCTTTAATAAGAAAAGTCGGTAAAGCTTTCAAGAAACCTCTGACAGCCCCGTCTTGACAACAACCCAGACAGAATAGAGGGAGACTCTCCGATAAGCCTTCCTCTGAAACTGGAGATAACTGACGTTTTTCCACAAATGGAATCTTCCAGAACCAGATACAGTTTGGGGAAAGGGGTTAATTTTCCAAAACTTAAATCAAATTCGATAGTAAGGTAGTAAGATAGTAAGTAAACAGGTAAAACATTGATACAATTCGTGAAGTTGTTCCCGTTTTTTTGTTGTTCTTGTTGTTTTTGTTTTTTGTTTTTTGTTTTCTTTTTCTTGTTGTTTTCTTTTTTTTTTTTTTTTTTTACAATTTTTATTAATGTTTTGCAATTACAATAGTGAGAGATTGTATTAAAAAAAAAGTGGGTGTGTGTATTTGAGAGGAGCGTTGCCATGTGATCGTATTGTCTTACACATGCGGAATGGCAAACGGCGGCCAATAGGAATATTTGTTCAGAATGGTAGATGCTATCTCAGATCTGAGAGCCTCATTCCCAGTATGGGCAGTACTGTCATCACCAAACCAGTTGCATTTGTATACTGAGGAGGGCACAGGGTGAAAAGAGAGAGGGGGAAAAAAAGAAGTTAAAAAAAGAGGGGAAAACTGAGAGCTTACAATGGGCCATCTGGTTCCTGCTGACAAAAAAAAAAAAAAAAAAAAAAAAAAGCCAGCTCTCTCCAAACTGCCTAAACCATGAGGTTATATGTCTATCCAGTGCATGAGCACACACACACGCACACACACACACACACACACATACTCAGACACTCACATAGGTACACTCTGCACTCACTTACACGCACACACACACACGCACACACACACACACACACATGCACCACATGTAACGAGTAAGGAAGAATTGAATAAGTCTTGGTGTTAAAGCAATTTCTCGTAGCATTTTTTTGAGAGATGAATTAGTCTAATGGAGACTGTCTCCCCCTTTCTGCCCTCACTCCTTCCTTTAAGTGCACCAACCTGTCCAGTCGGCCAATCGTATGGCAGTGTTGAGAGAGGAGAGGACCTGACATGAAGACCCCAGCATTTTGGAAATCCAATATGTATTGACCTGTGTACTATCTTTCTGTAAGGATCTGATGTCAGCAGAATGTAGTCTTGTATGGGAAGCGCCCGTTACACTTTTTTTTTTTTTTGTCTGGGGGGCATGAGGGGGGGTTGTGGATGCAAGCTGGAGAGTGTGGTAGTGTTGGCGGCGAGGAGCAGGTGGGGGCTGTTGACTGGGTAAGGGTGGGGGTGCGGCTGTCTTGCCGGCACCCGGGACCCGATCAGATTGCTTGGATTGTTGGGTGATCGATACTTGCTGTGACTGATGGCCTGCCTGGAAAGCCACCCAGCTGCAGCCTGGGTTCCTCTTCCTACTACAGCTCACCAGCAATTAGCAGTGACCACTCTCTCTCACTCATCAATCTCCACCCCCCAAGCTCTCTGTCTGTCTCTCTCTCTCTCTCTCTCTCACTCTCTCTCTCTCTCTCTCTCTCTCTCGCTCTCTCTCTCACACACACACACATACTCACACACTCTCTCTCTCTCTCTCTCTCTCTCTCTCTCACACACACACACACACACACACATACTCACACACTCTCTCTCTCCCTCTCTCTCTCTCACACACACACACACACATACACACTCTCCCTCTCTTTTTTCAGTTGTTCTTGACATGAAGAACTCACCCATCTGCTATTGTATTTCTTTACATCTATTCAGTCTGTCCTAGAGAACAAAGAAAAACAACTGCAGTTTGTGTCCCTTTGTTTGACTTGATGGTGTTGGGTGTTAAAAAGTCTCTGGCTTTGGTTTCCAGTTTTCAGTTATCCTATGTAACTGTATGCAGGAGAACTCTGTCAGTACTGTACCACGCCTGTGGATATACAATAAAATATACCGTTGTAAAAAAAAAAAAAAATTATGCCCTAAATTTCTCTGAGCACACAAGTATGTCCAAATCAGCAAATGCAATGTAAACTTAGAGGTAAAAAGTAAAAGAGACTGAGAGTTTGAGGAGGAGTTACCCAACAGTTATAAAGGCAAGAGACCAGTCCTCTCTCATCACCCTTGTCTATTTGTTTTTATCTCCTCTCATTTTTTTCCCGATGAACGGAGGAGGATTAGAGGATGAGAAAAAGATAAGAGGTGGGGAGGGTTCTTCTTTGAATCTCAGAAGAAGAAGGCAAAAAAAAGAAAACGATTTGATGACTGTACGGGTTCGAGATAAGAGGGAGCATTATAAACCTGCCGTGTTTTTTTTTTTCAACATCAATTACCAAAGCTTGTGAAGCCAAAGCCCTTTCAAACGTCAAGGCCCTCGCGTTTGTAAAAAAAAAAAAAAAAAAAAAAAAAAGAAAAAGAAAGGAAGAAAAAAGGGAAGAAAAAGCCTCTCGTCTCTTCTCTCCTCCTCTCAGACTCTGCTCTGTCTTTGACCAGAGGGGCAGAAATCATTACAGTGTCATTAGTGACACAGCTTAGGTGGCGAAGCAGCCCAGGCAAACGCTGAGTAAAGGACAAGTTGTATTAATTACCCAACTCTGACCCGCCAGATCATTTTATCAGTGATTTGTCGACAGGGAAGTAGCAGTCGGAGATAAAAGAGAGCAAGAGAGGGAGGGAGGGAGAGAGAGAGAGAGAGACAGAGTGAGAGCCCACGGTCATTGAAGTATGTGCGTGTGTGCGTGTGTCTGTGGGTGTGTGTGTGTGTGTGTGTGTGTGAGTGGGGGGGGGGGGGGGGGTGTACGTTCAAAATTAAACGTGTCTGCTCAGCTTTCCGACTCTTTCCCGATCTCTCTCTCTCTCTCTCTCTCTCTCTCTATTCCTCTCTCTCTCTCTCTCTCTCTTTCTCTCAGACAAACCAAATTCGCGTCTCGTGTAATTGATAACTGCCTCGTCCAATTATTTTGCACATTACAATACACGGAGGCCCCCTTCCTCGCCTTTTGCGGTGCTGTAATTAGCTATGCTAATATCGCTTTTATTGGCCCTAATATTGCTCAACACCTCACTCCATTCCGACAGCCACTAGAGCCCACTGGCCTGTCAGAGACGCCGATTATTGAGAAGGATAGCTTTAATCAAACATAATTGCAGTTAATTTTTTCTCCCTTGCTCTCTTTTGCCAACATCTAATGCGACTGACTCCTTGATATTCCGTTTAAATTGCAATTTAACGGCCTTCTTTGTTTCTGACGGCTTCGAACAACAGCGCAAAGTTCTATAGGCATTTTAAAAAGAGAGCTGTTTAGTTGTAATTGCTTCTTCTCGACTCGCTAAGGACCAATTTACGCCGCACCCATGTCGAATTTCAACAGCCACTAATGGCGCTGATATTGCAGTGGGGAGCAGAAGCTAGGCTGAGCGTTGTTCTCATCAGATAACGCCGTGAGACTTGGCTTAATCAACTCTAAACATGAGTAAATATAAGAGAAGCAAAGCTGAAGTCAGAGATGGGCCAGACTCTTAATGAGTTGGACATAACTCACGCGATAGGTGACTGAGGTTGCTTTGTCTTGGGTTGGTTTGAGTGCTGCTAAATGTTATCGCACACTTTCAACCTGAGTTTGGAGATGTGTGTTTAGAGAACATGGTATTATGTGCAATATATCAAAAACTTTTGTGTGCAATATTTCAAAACTTGGTTTTCAGTGCCCACCCCCCCTCTTTTGTAAAGCTTTTCTGAGTGGTGATTGACAGTTTCAGCAGGACTTTGAGTGACAAAGTACACGTGTGTGTTAGTAAGTGAGTGAACCATTGACTGTGAGTGAGTGAGTTTGGGTGAGTTTGTGTTTGTGTAAGTGTGTGAGGGAGTTAGTGTGGTTGTGCTTGTATATGGTATGTGGTGTGTGTGTGCATGTGTGTGGGTGGGTGATGTGCGTGTGGGTGTGTATGTGTGTGTGCGTGTGTGTGCACGTGCGTGTTTGTGTGTGTGTGCGCATGTGTGTGGGTGTGTGTGGGGGTGTAAGCCCTTGCCTATGCGGCTGAGTGTAAACAGGGGGCTGTATTTCAGGCATGGTTTAGTCTGATGCCTACTGTGAAAGATTATGGCTCTTTAGGGAGACGGAGAGAGGCTGGTCAGGGAATTAGTGCACATCATGGTCATTTTCATAATGGCCTGTCAGAGAATGCCGAGCACACACACACACACACACACACCCCCACACATACACCATACACAATTACATGACCTGTACTAATGACAAGCACACAAGATTTTTATGGCCTACACTCCAATTCAACAACACACCCTCACTTTCAATTCACATGCCATCAAAACATACACTTTTTTATTGATGCTGTTGCTAAAGATTTTCTGACACCTACCAAGGCCTCCTCTCTCTCTCTCTCTCTCTCTCTCTCTCTCTCTCTCACTCTCTCTCTCTGTCAGTAGATTGGGAGAGAATGAGTATGAATGAGACGGGGAACACAGTGGGTGTTCAGGGTTACAGATGCCATTTCACGTTTTGATTTATCGAGATGGCCGGTGTCCCTTTGGAGACCTGCAGGAGTGGGTCTGGACCGGAGAGAGACAGAACAGTGTGTCTCACACATCTAGACCTCATGTTTGCCCAGCCACACAGTCCATGTGTTCACTCAACAGAAATACAATCTGCAATGCATGACAGCCAAACCAGCATACAAACTCAGCGATAGTGTCTCATATATGTGTGTGTGTGTGTGTGTGTGTGTGTGTGTGTATATATATATAAGCAATATGGCTAGTCCAATAAAATGTGACATTCTGTAAGGAACCTTGAGAGGCCAGATAAATATTTGTGAATGAGCAGTGAGAATATTCAGGAGGGCACTCCAAACTTCATGTTCTTTTAAAAAAAGAGAATACCAGATGTCCTGGGTTCTCCAGACATCACGTTGGTTTACTTTATGACAGATATATTGGTGTAAATATATTGCTGAAGAGTTTGGGAGAAAATATTGAAGGTGAACGGAGAGGAGTCTCGGAGCTGTGTTTTTGAATCTAGTCTTTGCCGAGTGCGTATGAAGACGGAGCTGTTTGAGAGAGAGAGAGAGAGAGAGAGAGAGAGAGCACCTGAGTAGAGCATAAGTCTTTCCTCTCACACATATTTTCACCCGTTCTTTTTAAATCCTTCACTCTCTTAAATCCTCTCATTCCTCTCTGCCACTCTCTGGAAACGACTGGGGCTCCATTTTAAACAGCCTCCGTAATGAGAGATTTTAGACTAAAAAAAGAGGAGAGCAAAAGAAGAAAGGAGAGATCGAGAGAGGATACAGAATCTGACGCTGCTTCACCGATGGGCGGATAGGCGAGTGGGAGCGATGATGCTCGAGGTTGATAGTGTGTGCGTGTGTGTCTGTGTTAGTGTGTGTGTTTGTGTGTGTGTGTGTGTGTGTGTGCATGTGTGTGTGTCCATGTGTGTGTGTGTGCATGAATGGCTGAGTGGGACCCTTCCCCCCAGCTCATCTAGGTTCTCTCTCTCTCTCTCTTTCTCTCTCCTTCATGACATTTGTTCTGAAGATTAGCCAGGTTGTAATTTGTTCCATAATTGCGGGCTGCCGTTGTCCCTGAAGAGGGGTGAGTCCTAATTGCCTGACAGGACTATAAGTTTGTGGCGTGCTCTCACCTTGTTAGGTCCTTCTCTCCGTGTTCTTCAGATGGGGGCGCGGGCCGCAGGTGTGCTCATTTAGCCCTCTGTCTATAGCCCGTTTGTGTTTAATTGCAACGTGGCCGCTTGGAGGAAAGAGGTGGGCGGAATTTAAAGCGACTTCCTGTGTGTGAATGACAGATGAAGGCTGAAGAAAATGTGGAGAAGTACAGAGAGATTGACAAGGCTTAAAAAAGAAAACAAAGCAAAGCAAAACCAAGCAAAACAGAGAAACAAGCAAAAGAAAAAAAAAAAGCACTACTTGTTTGTATTTTGGGTGTCTGAAATGCACAAGATTTTCCCTGACAGTTTTCATTTGGTCCATTTAATGTTCATTTATAGTGTATTCTGAAAAGTGATTTAAAAAAATAAAAGAATTGAGGGGGTGTTATTGATTTTTTGAGTGGGTTCTGTAAAAAGTCTGTTTTGACTGGGGATCATCTGTCTGATGTGGAGAATTTCTCCTCTGCTCTCTTTCAGATTCTTTTTGAAATTCTTCCTCAAGTGCAATCAGAACTGCCTGAAGAATGCAGGGAACCCACGAGACATGCGCAGATTCCAGGTAAAATCTCTATCTCACTTTCTCTCTCTCTCTTTCTCTGTCTCTCTCTCTCTCTCTCTCTCTCTCTCTCTTTGTGGTTTGGGTTTGAATGCTGAATGGCATTAATGTGGTTCTTCACCATCCACTACACACACACACACACACAAACACACACACACTCTGTGTGTCTCTCACTCACTATGCTTTTCCCAAAGTGACACCAAGTTTGGCTGCACTCTTTCTCTCTCTCTCTCTCTCTCTCTCTCTCTCTTTCTCTCTCTGCTTGTCTTGGTCCCTCTGTGGTTTATTGCTTTGCAGATGTATTGAAACAGGTCAGTTGTGGATGGACTGCCCTGTGTCTGTCTCACAGGGGGTTCACTGGGGACTGCCACTCATATTTACATTTATAAATCTTACCAAAAAATTTCAACTCTCACCCACTCTAGACTTAACCTGGGCCATACAAATGACATCTCTCTCTCTCTCTCTCTCACACACACACACACACGCGCGCGCTGATATATACAGTACACTTGTACACAGGTTGTCAAATATATAAAAGTATGCAAGGTTGAGACTGACATTGAAACATGTCTATTACACACACGTTAACAGACGTGGTAAATGAGTCGCTGTGTAATTTGACAGAGCTGAGGGCTGTGGGGGTGGGGTGGAGGGGGCAACCTTGGGTAGCATTTGTAGTGTTTGACAGAAGCACTCATCCATTGCCACGTTGAGTAGTAGATCTAGTTGAGGTGATATAGATGTAGTGGGGGAGGTAGGCTCCTTGAAAAGAACATAGTGCGGCTTTTTCATTTTTCATACTTTGGAGCTACGCGTTGGCATTGCTGATATTGATCCATGCGTCCGGACCAGAAGGTCAAGCCTGGAGTGAGTGGAAGTGTCCTCTTTGTCTCCACGGTGACTAAAAGAGGCATCCGTCACCGATGATGTGCCGCCCGACAACAGTCACTTTCTCTTTCTCTCTCTCTCTCTCTGTCTCCCCCTCTCTCTCACACGCACACACGCACGCACACACACACACGCACACACACACACACACACACACACACACACACACACACACACACACACACTAATCTGCTCTCTTCCCTGTAGGTTTAACTGGACTTAACAGTGTGTCAGAGCCCTCAACAGTATTCCTCTAGCCTAACGCCGCCTCAGCACCTTGAAGAGAGTGTGTGTGTGTGTATGTGTTTGAGAGAGAGAGAGAGAGCGAGAGAGAATGGGAGGGAAGGAGAGGAGAACCAGACTAATGCCATTCAAACCACAAAGATCAGTCTGTCCTCCTCTAGGCGGATGAGCTTCTCAGCAGTTGATTCTATTTTTATTCTCTTAAAGATCTCCAATGAAAACACCACCTTTAAGAACTAACACAGACAATTCTGCCTGAGACTTGACACTGTGTCTATTTCACTTTTATACAAGTTACCCATCAAATTCTGAAACTACAACAGATCTTTATTATGTTTACATTTAAGGGTGACATAGAAATCCCATAAAAATGTTTTTAAGGCATTTTCAGTAGTTAAAATGGACCCCAGCTCCCACTATCTCTATAAATCCAAACAGAGACAATAGGCAGGGAGGCGATATGTGGAGATGTCCACCTCCCTTAAAGAGGTTGTTGCTCTCCTGGCTCCTCTCCGTTTCAGAGCTAAATACCACCTCCAGAATAAATTTCCCTCAGGCTCCTGACCTGACTGTTTCTCTGCCAGGGTCTTACTCTCCACGTCCTTCCTCCTCTTCCCTAACTGGTTGCCAGTGGCTGGAAGTCTCCACATGACCCATCCATCACAGCCTGCCCTGCCCCATCTATGTGCTTCTGCCTTGAACTGGGACACCAGAAAGGGGGGGGGGGGGTGGTGTTCAATGGGGGATGGGAGATGGTCGGCCAAAAGGTGACAGACAGGGCTCTCCTCTCCTCTCCTCTCCTCTCCTCTCCTCTCCTCTCCTCTCCTCTCCTCACCTCTTCTGTGTAAAGCCACTGTTCATGTGACTCCTCCTCTAATTCCATGCTAAAAGAGCTCATTACTGAACGCTAAATGCAACTGTAGCGTTTGAGATTGTTTGGTAAACAGAGGGGGGGGGGGGATGTTGGCTAATTCACCGCTTTCTGAGGGGCAACCATTTTGAAAACAACCCCCTACCCCCCCCCCCCCCCCCCCCCCCCCCCCCCCAAAAAAAAAACCCCACGCAACCCCACTCCGCTCTCCATTGCTGCATTTCAAAAGGCCAGAAGTAGTGGAGGCTGGTGCTAATGAGATAAAACATCTAATCAATATATCAATAGATCAATGCGGATGGTGACTATTAGAGAGAAGAGAGAAGCCGCGGGCAGCGTTTCAGAACCCTGTTAATGACTGATAGGCCACATGAGTGCGTCTGCTCACTGTGTTGGCTAAGTGGCAGATTAAACCCGTAATTGTGGCGGCCGTTTGAAAAGGGCCACCGTGTTACAAAATGGAGGCTTGGGGTGTGAGTGGCAGGTATCGTTTACACCCACTTAAACCAGCCTCTCATCCTTTTATCTGACTCACACACACTCCTAACTGTGTCTGAGAGAGGAAGAGAGAGAGGAAGAGAAAGAGAGACCCACTTAGCCCAAACAAAGGTTATTTATATTCAGTGGGTTCATGAAAACCACCTTACATAAACCTCATTCTGAAGCATCTCTTTTGAGATGTTCAACATCAGTCCATTGAGACTGCACAAAAAAAAACAAACAAAAAAAACATTCACATTCACATTAGAATCATATTTAGTAAATTTCAAAGGGTTATGCTCCTTTTTAAATTCACAGGAAATCAGAACAGAAAATAAAAAAAGCGTTTAATGTTTGTTGGAGAAGTTGGAGGCAAAGAAAAAAAAACATTATTTCTTTTTGTTTATGGATAAACTGTAGTTAATTTGCAAATTGCTCCTTCACTATGTCAAAAACATGCATGCACACACACACACACACACACACACACACACACACACACACACACACACACACACACACACACATTAAAAATGGTAAAACATCACTCTGTCCCCTGTAGACTGGGTTTCATGGTTAGCAGTCTGAGTTAGAAGCTAGCACTCCATTCAGGGAGGGGTTGCAACAGCTATTGCTCTGTTTTGCTACTCAAGGTGTGAAAACAGACTCTTTTTCTGATTGGTGTGATATAATTTATTGTCGTAATAATGTGAAACCCGCATGGGAGCTGTACCACGAAACCCAGAAAGACTGAGAAAGAAAAAAAAAAAAAACCCAACAACAACAACAAAAAAGAACAACTTTTCCCTCCTCACTTTCCCTTTGGAAAATAAACAACGGGCCAAAGTTCAACCTCTAATGCTCAGCGTATGAAATGTGTCTTTGTTTACTATTTGGTGAAAGCATGGTGCAATCGTATTCACTTGTCATTGTTCAAAAGCTCTTTCGGTGCAGTGGTGCAACGTTCAAAAGCACCAAAGAGCTTTTGGTGGCCAGTGGAGGAACAGTCAAACAAAGAAGGAATGAAAAGAGTAAATTACAGAAGGATGGTAGGGTCTTTTCTGCCTCTCTGTACAGACGCCACGGAGATCAGGGTAACAGCGCTCACCGCTCTGATCGTCTGTTAACTGGGCAGATCGCGGAGGCTGTCCTCGCGTGCTCAGACAACAACCATGAGGGCTAACAGTCTCCCTTTTCATCTGTTTGCTTACAGACCTCGTCACAACAAAAACAAGGCTGACTTGACACACACACAGACACAGAAACCTCACAGAGAACATACAGAGGTCTTTTGCAAGAGCAGAATGATCTCTGGGGTCCAGTGTATCATATTTCTCAGAGTGGTGATCTAGGATCATAATCCTAATAAATACAATTGTGTTGACGTAAAGGAGCTTGATCCAGGATGAGCACAGGGACTGTTGGGCCCAAACAGAGGCTGGTCGGTTGTAATTATATGACACCTTAAATGTTATTATTTATACAGTTATCAGTATTTTACATCAATAGTGCTCAAAGACTGATCAGTTTAATATTAACTACAAGTAGAGGACTTTGAAGGCAGGGTTCCATAAGACATTCTAGAACGTTCTAGAACAAAAGAAGGGCATTCCTGGTACAGACAAGAGATCGATCAGGAATGTGGAGAAAAATATTGAAGGGAGAGCTCTAAAGCGCTTGAGGGTGGTGGTAAGAATGAACGTAAGCATTGTCTTAAGAGCTGGGGTTTTTTCTCTCTCTCCGTCCCGTTTCAGGTCGTGGTATCCACAACGGTCAATGTGGATGGTCACGTGCTGGCCGTCTCAGACAACATGTTCGTCCACAACAACTCCAAACACGGCAGGAGAGCTCGACGCCTAGACCCGTCTGAAGGTACGGCTCCTTATCTGGAGAATGGTAGGCACGTTTTACATGGCTTTTGATTTGCGACGCTTCTTTTTCCCACTCACTCACTTTTTGTCTCACTCTCTCTCTCTCGTTCTCATTCTACCTCTTTTTCTTCTTTTAACCTAAGATTCATTGCTAGTCAGAATGTCATTGTGGTAGGTCTTTTCACTTTAGTAGTTTCTCTTGTTGTTTCTTGTAGTAGTTTTCTTGTACTCATCATGCGGAATTTGTTTTTAGAGAAGCTTCTGGTAGCATTAGTCATATTCCATTCCTTTATGTCGCTATTTGCTTTTTCCATCATCCATCAGATTATTATTATTATTATTATTGTTATTATTATTATTATTATTAATTCTGAATCTAGTTGATATTTGTTATTACAGCCGTTTTACTTGAAAAGTGTGTGTGTGTGTGTGTGTGTGTGTGTGTGTGTGTGTGTGTGTGTGTGTGTTTATGAATGCGGGTGTATGTGTGAGTGTATGTGTGCATGTGTGTGTACATATGTATATGCAGGTGGGCTGATCTGTATTCTCAGGCATCTGTGTGTGTGTGTGTGTGTGTGTGTGTGTGTGTGTGTGTGTGTGAATGTAAAAGACTGGCTTTTATGGGGAAAGTGGGAAAGTATGGTTATGATCTGATGAGAGTCCAGAGTGACATTGGGAACCATACAGTGGGATAAAGGCTGAAACAAGACCCTTCACTCAGCACAAACCCTGGCCTCTACGTCTACGGAGCGATTTATTACCCAGCATCCACAAGAAAAAAATGAACACATAACTAAATATATAAAACAGAAATAGATATAGAGGAGGGAAGAAGAGATAGAAAGAGGGAAAGAGAGAGAGAGAGAGATTTGGGCTGAGCTTTGGGCGAGCGAGGCCTGGGAAAGCCCGAATGCAGAACAGTCTAAAATCCAAGCTGACACTGCCCTTCCCCTCTGGACCGTGTTCAGTTCAAACATCCAGTGAAAGAGCTGTGCTTGCCAAAGCACATTAGTTATCTCTGCACAAAGCAATTGGGCAAATAATGTAACCTTCCCCCAACCATGTTTTAAAACATAACATTTATATTTTCTTTGACTTAATCAGGCATTCATTATCATTTCTCCAAAGCCAGGAAAATGTTTAATGATGCAACTAGAAAGGCAAAGACAGGCTGCATCAATTCCATGCCCGTGAGAGGAGAGGAGAACAAACTTATTTGTCCTTTCTTTTTTTTCCTCCTCTTTATTAATGACAAAAAGGAGCAGTAGAAAAATATAATCATTGACGTTGTGCCCAGAGCACTAAAGTCGTTACGCCCCATGACGTATTGTTTTTTTCTCTCTCTCTTTCTCTCTCTCTCTCTGTTCGGTTCACTTGATGGTAGGTGTGTTTTGCTTAGCAACCGGCTTTAATTAGGAGAGCAATTAAAGGGGTTGAGGCCGCTCCCCTCATCTCTGGGGGGTCCCAGGGGACCCTAGGAACCCGGCGTCTGTGCGGGCTGCCTGCCCAACCCAACCCACCATTGCTGGGGCAATCCGTCTTCAAAGCCCAATTTACAGACCCTCTTTTTGGTAAATCCATTTATTTTTGTTTTTTTTTCTTTCTTTCTGTCTTTCTTTCTCTCTCTCTCTCTCTCTAAAACCATCTAGCATCCACTTATTTGGTTGACAAGAAACGTTAGTGAACGCAATCCATTGGATGACGTCTCTGGATAAAAACCCCATTCCAATTTATGCGTCTGCTAACCCACTCTTTAAAGGAGGGGGGGAAAGAAATGATTTTCTTTTGTGAAAAAGTCACAGATTGTGGAGAGATTTTTGACAAATCTTTTTACATTTTCTTTTTTGGATGTTTTAAAAGCTTACCTCCTCCTAAAACACCCACGCATGCATTCACACACTTTCTGTACCCTGACACCACTTAACTACCTGCTGTTTTATCTGCCCCTG
>NC_044499.1:32673314-32683314 GCF_902362185.1 Chanos chanos | reverse complement strand
ACGTATACACATACACATGTGATGGCAGCCTGGTCCTTCAGATCCTTTATGTTTAACGTCATATTGTTGCTTGATTTGTGTGTGTGTGTGTGTGTGTGTGTATGTGCGCGTGTGCACACGTGTACATCTGTGTGTGTGTATGTGTGTTTGTGTGTGTGCGTTTCTTTGCATGTGTTTGTGAGACAGAGAGTGTGCTTACGTGTATCTCTGTTTGTATGTGTATCTGCGTATGGGCGTGCATGTGTGGGTGTAGGAGCAGACAAACGAGGTCCTAAGTTGTGGTTGTTCTCTGTCCTGTACCAAGCAGCTACGCCCTGCATAAAGGCTATCAGTCCCAGTGAAGGCTGGACCACCGGAGGAGCCACTGTCATCATCATTGGGGACAACTTCTTTGACGGTCTGCAGGTGGTCTTCGGTACCATGCTCGTATGGAGTGAGGTGAGTGACACGTCTGCTTTGATCTGCTTTGATTTTGATTAAACTGCTTTTTCAAGACTAACTAATACCCATGTTTAAAACAAACTTTAGTATACTGTCATAACTCCTTTGTTGTATCAGATGCATTAATGTAGTCTGTCTCTCAGCCGGCTGAGTTGTCATGGTGTACTGAAAGTTAAAACTATTGCATGCATCACACCCTCACACATTTCACATGCTTATTATGCTGATATATGCATCTGAAATGTCAGTGTAAGTGAAAACACTGATGATGATAATGATGATGATGATGACAACGATGATGATGATGATGATAAAGGTCTTGTATAGTTTTACCTGTTTCTATAGTTTCTTAAACTACTTTATGATGCATTGATATTCTCCAATTATATTGCATTGGTCCATATTAATCTTAATTCTCCCTTGAAACATAAATAAGAAGAATGAACAATAGCAGATAACATCACAGTTAATGGAGTGGGGTTTTCAGTTGGCTCACTGTGCCACGCTGATGAAGCTGTCTTAGTGTATGTTTACTGGTGGCAGTCTTGCAAAAGTCAATCAATGTGTGTTTGGTTTTGTGTGTGCGTGTGTGTATGTGTGTGTGTGCGTGTGCATGTGCGTGTGTGTTTAATCAGAGTAGTAGATAAGAAGGTTGATAAACAAACTGCATGCTAAACAGGCTGACACTAATGCTTACACGCCTCTGGTGAATTCCTAAGCCCAACCTTGAAGGTCTACACGAAACAATTCAACAATTAGAGTCGAAAATATCTGGAGAAGTTATAAAAAGTCCACGAAGGCAGACATATGGAGGTAATTTTGACTTGGCCCTTGCCCTCTGGCCTTTCCTGAACCAGCTCGAAGCCAAGGCCTGTTTGCTGACATTTTCAGTCAAACTAAGAGGAAAAAAGAGAGATTTTTTAGAACATCTATTTAAAAGAAAGTTTGGTGTTTTGGTGCTTGGCTGTGTTGAAACACAGCATACAAGATGGCAGGCTAATTTAGCCTCGTTGCTTTAATTGAGTTACCTTGGCTATTGTTAGCTCCTGTTTCTGTGCTAAGCTAACGCTACACCAGGTTATATGTGGCGCTAACAGTACTGTCTTACACTTCTGCAGCTGATAACGCCCCACGCCATCCGTGTTCAGACGCCACCCAGACACATCCCTGGTGTGGTGGAGGTCACCCTCTCATACAAGTCCAAGCAGTTCTGCAAAGGAGCCCCCGGTCGCTTTGTCTACACTGGTGAGTGCCACTCCAAACATGCCTCTATCCTCAAAGCTCTCTTTTTTCCACCTCCTTCTGTTACTGTCTGTCTCTCGCACTCGGTCTTACTTTACTCTTTTTTCTCCTTACTCTCTCTCTCTCTCTTCTCTCTCTCACTCTCTCCTGTTTCTCACTCCTTTACTCTGCCCTTACATGTTCTATTTCTGTAGTTCTCTTACTCTCTCTCTCTCTCTCTCTCTCTCTCTGTCTGTCTGTCTGTTTCTCTCTCTCTCGTTCACTCTCTCTCCATCTCTTCATGGTCTGTTGGGTAGTGGAGTTGCGTGTGGACAGCCTGTGTGACAGGGACGGTTCAGATCTGTTCTCAGGCCTGTAAAGTGTGTGTGTGAGAGCCAGGCTGGTCAGAGGTGCAGCAGAAAGGGCCTCCACTCTGTGTAACCCTAGCCTTCCTCTGTGTAAGAGGAGGGGGGGCAGCTGCCAGAGCCTGTTAATCTCAAAGCATTACAACACATCACATCACCCATCTCGCTGCATACACACGACGCACACACACACAGCCAGAGAGCAGGAAAAAAAAAACACAGAGATCACCCTTACTCTCTCAGGGTGTGTGTGTGTGTGTTTAAGTGGTAAGGCTAATCTCTTTGTTGACGTGGCTGATAGCGGGGCAGCTCAGTCACTGTCTGTCTGACCTGGAAGCTTCTTTCTGATCCCAAACTGACGGGGACAATAAGATAATCATCAGGGATATCTTTTACTCCTCTGAAAACAGGCTGGACAGTGGCGGTGGTAAGTGAAGAGGGGGGGGGGGCAGGAGGGCAGCTATGGGTATCTGGGGGGCAGAAAAATCCAGGGTGATGGGTGAAGGGGAGGATGGGGGGAAGGGGCAGGGGGCGAAGGGGGGATGGGGAGGGGGGGGGTTCTTAGTCTCTCCCACCACAGGGGCAGCTGTTTCTCATCAAAGCCCTGCTATGTTGGCTGTCTGGCACTGGCCTCCTCACATTTAACCCTAGCAGCAGGACTGGAGCAGAGGCCAAACATGTTCTGAGATCATGAAACCAGAGAATAGTGGACCAGAGAAAACACACGACTACCATCTAACCGCCAAATGCAAGATCTCAGACGTTAGCGACTGCTCCACTGAAAGCAAGTGTGTGTCACTCATGATTTAGATGTGCGTTATCGTGAACTGTCCTTAACAGCCAGACTATTTTTAAAATGTTGCAGTGCAGCTGAGACGAAGTTTTGAGACATACAGATTTGATCTGCAGGCCTGAGGTTTCGTTAGAGTCAATCAATGCTAATATGCCGACTTCATTTCCAAATGAACTCCTTTTAATACAGGGGGGTAATGATTCTCAGAGTGGAGGGCTGTCTTCTTAGTGAGGATGTTGTTTGTTTGTTGTTTGTCTTCTCTCTCTCTGTCTCTCTCTCTCTCTCTCTCTGTCTCTCTCTCTCTCTGTCTCTCTCTCTCTCTCTGTCTCTCTCTCTCTCTCTCACGTCCCTGATCCTGCTCATCAGTACGGAGATATAATTACTCAGAGAGATTTTGAGGACTTAACTAATTATCCCCTTGAATTAAATGGAGGGAAGCTACCAATGACACATCTAGCATTTCTCATTTTCTGTTTTCAATGTTTCACCTCGCAGTTTAGGAGGTCATAGAGAAGAGACACAACACGTCTCAGACAATCTCAAAGAGCTTTACAGCTCAACTGGATGGCATTTCTCATTAATGTCTCAACTGATTTTACACACTGTATCAGCTGACATTTAGAGTCAATTGAAATCCATTTCAAAGCTGTATTTACCAGTATTAATAATGCGATATTTACATACTGGGCAGAACCTGTGATCTGGTTTGTAATTAGTTTAATTATGACTTTTCTTTTTTTTGACCAAAGCTCAGAGGTGTGTTTTTCTTTTCATTTGTTTATTTTATCCCTCTAATTCTCCTTGTTATTTTTTTATTTTTTTATTTCCCAAGTCTTAAACTCTTGAGTGCCATCGATTGAAACAAATTACTGAGTTTACGCCTGTAATTAGCTCAAAAACAGTGTGTTTGAACTGGAAATGGGAGGGGGTGGCTGCAGTTTTGGCGTGGTGCTGATGTGAATGGCGGTGTGGGTGGGCCTACGGTGGGCGTAGTGGTGGACCAATTACAGAAAAGACATTTTTAGGGACAAAAAAAAAAAACCCCAAACAACAAAGAACACAAACAGTTAGTCATGGGCAGCTTCCCAGCATCCTCTTAGCACAGTGTATGTGGAGCTTTTGTGTCGACCTTGGTCTTGCAAAGCCATCACCCTTCTCCCTCTCTCAACGTACAGTCCCATTCTGGGCTTAAAATGACAAAATATACAAATAAAATACCCTTCACATTTCCAAAGACCTCTGAGCCACTCAAAGCAGGACAAAACAAGGATTAAAAACAGAACAAAGCTTAATTTCATTCCACATTAATCTGACAACACAGGATATACAGTATATCACCCATAGAATTACTCAGTTTGACAGAGAATGAGAAGGTGACAAAAGCAGGGTCACACACACACACACACACACACACACACACACACACACAAAGCCCTTTAACATGTTCTCACAGATGTGGCAGTGTCAGCGCCAGAGCTGCACCCGTTTAAGAGATGATAATTCTTCTCCATTACGGCCAACACAAACGGGCTGTCTGTGAGGTCAGTGCCCCTCAAACGAATGATTCCTGTCAAAAGGCTAAAAACGACATTTGATCACACCTGCGTTTCTCGCTGCTTAAAGCTTCCATAACAGTTTACTCACCACCTTCTCAATGCTGCAAAACAAATCTCACGGGTCTGTTTATTCAGTTATTTACCAGTAAGATTAGCTCAGAACTTTACAGACTAACTTTCAAGCCAATCTATCCCCTCCTTCCTGTTTAACCTAAACCTCCATTGAGAATCTGGCTTCAACTCTCACTCTGTGAAGCACTAATTTGAAGTAATTTTGCCTCCTGACAGAGGAATTGGTGAAACATAAACAAGCGTAATGTTGACTTTGCGGTAAGGTTACACGAACATTTTGTGTCAGTTCAAACAATGTTAACATACAGTCGCATCACTGTGCACAATACTGTGTGTGTGTGTGTGTGTGTGTGTTAACCAAAGTCACCCCTCTATATCGGTCAAGCACAGCCTAAAAGAAAGAGAGAGCTTTCCCCAGCTTCAGCCCCTAACAGTGGTGTTCACAAGAAAAGAAAGGGAAGCCATGGTGTTTTATTGTGCTCTCTGCTGCTAGTTCTACTTTTGGCTATGTCTTTGTATCCTCTGAGAAGTCCTGAGTTTGTATTTCTTCATTTATTTTCCCTAGTGCTTTAACCTTGTTTGCTCTGCCGCGTCTTTTGTTAGAGCAAGGCCGCTCGTTTGCTGCGTCGGAGAACGCTATCGGTTATCCATTGATCAGGCCTAGCCATGGAACGGGCTGTCAGGAAGGTTCGAAAAAGAAAGGGAGGGAAAAAAAAAATCAAAGCAGGACAGACGTGTTTGTCCTCGTGCCAATACTCTTCATTCTGAGAACACTCTAAAGCTGAGCAGGCAATTTTCTAACGCTCACCCAGATGTTACCTTTAATCTACTCTATTGGAAATGACAGATTTACGTTTAGTATGCTCTTCTTTCTTTTCCTCTCTCTCTTTCTCTCCTTCTCAGTCTGTCCCTCTCTATCTTTTCCATCTCCCCAACCTGTCTCTGTCTCTCTTCTCTTCTTCTGTCCTTCTTCTCTTTTTTCTCACTTTCTCAGTATTTCCTTCTCTCTCTCTCTCTCTCTCCCTCTGTGTGTGTGTGTGTGTTTGTGTGTCTACTCCATCAAAACCTTGGCCATGCTACTGACTTATAAAGTAATCAGAAACGTTGCTTAAAACAACAGTTGACAACAATCTGGTCACAGTAATGTTTTGCTTTTATAACCTCAAATTGGGAAAAAATGGAAAGATCTCCTCCGCCCAACGAGAGAGAGAGAGAGAGAGAGAGCGAGAGCAAGAGAGAGAGAGAGAGCAAGAGAGAGAGAGAGAGAGCGAGCGAGAGGGAAATAGAGAGATAAACCTAGAAGATGATAAAAGAGGGACTTTGGAGTGCCTGTGCTTTAATAGAGCTTTTAATGACGGCCTTTGCTTTACAAACGACCTGGAACAATGACAGCTGTCATAAATAAAACTCCGCTTTGGCCTCTAATTGCATCAAAACTATTGCTTTCTGTTTAAGAACGCTCTCTTTCGGCCACCGTGGCCTTTATGCCTCGCTGGAGGCGGGGTCGCTGCAGGAGGGGGGAGCGTTTGGGAGACATGGGGTGGGCGTGGGGGGGGGGGGGGGGGGGGGGGGGGGGGCATATGTATTGCCGACTACGCCACCACACTATTTGTCCTAATCAGTGACAACCATTTACCAGAACTGCTTCAAATGAACTATACCTCATACGGATATCGTACATTTTCTCCCCTGTCTCATTTGTCACCGTGAAATTGAGGGCCAGTAAACTTTTCCTTTCCTCTGAAGGGATTGTAGACATGCATCAAAGTCTCTAAAAAAAAAAAAAAGAAATGATTGGCGAGGGAGAGCTGTCACACATTTGTCAAAGGCGCTGGAACATTATTTGCTAATTTCCCAACCTGGGTCATGACAGGGTGCTTCATCTTTTATGCCCACAGTGGCCGCCAAGGCCCCCTTTCTGTTATTAGTACAAGTCTAGTGTTTTCCCCCACTTCTTCCCCTCTCTCTCTCTCTCTCTCTTTCTTGCTCTCTACACCTCCTCTCCCTCCCTCTTTCTCTCTCTCCTTCTCTCTTTTTGACCACATCTAACAAGATCCATTCGTCCATCACCCAGCTTTTGACGGCAGGCCTTACTCTCTCTCCTCTCTCCACTCTTGAGAACTCTGACCACAGCTTGCGCTGGATTTCTCTCTGGGCTGCGATCTTTCGCGCCTGTGTTCGGGGTTGCTGATTGGCCGCAGGGCCTGATAAATCACAAAGTTTCTTCGTCAAGGTGAAGGTATCGACTGGGTTGCGCCAAAACTGACAAAACACAGCACGTAGGAGACACTCATTCATCATACCCAAAGAGGACAAAGAGGTCATCTCCTGTCGTCTCCAAGCTTCATTCTGAGATGTGAAAGTGTTAAAGCTTTGTATGGGCCTGTTAGTCTCTCTCTCTCCCCTTCACACACACACACACTCACACACACACACACACACACACACACACACACACGTCGCGTGCTGGCACCAAACCCAGCTTTCATTAGACTAATTACTGACATTTAAAAGCTATTAACCTCAAAGTTGTGTGTGTGTGCATGTGTGTAAAACGGTGTCAGTCGGGCTTACATAACTCAGGTTACATCTCCGCTGCTGTAGGCCTCAGCCCATTCTCTCTCTCTTTCTCTCTCTCTCGCTCTCTTTCTCTCTCCTGTTAGTGGCAGCTCTGACTGTGACCTGACACGGGGAATGTGATGTTCAAAATGCGACTCAACAAATTGCATTTGGCAGACACAGAGGTTGTGGCAAACAGCTAGGCGGCAATTTGAAACGGTGTATCGTGAAGTGATCTGTCGGGGATTTTCCGGCAGGTCTATCTGTCTATCAAGAGCCCTCTTCCCCTCCTGTAAGCTTTAGCAGCATCCTGTGATGCACTGCTATCAGATACAGACTCTCCTCAGTAATGTATGTAAACAGAGTTGTTTGAGTGTGCTAGCTGTTTTTTTTTTTTTTTTGCAAAGCCACCTCTCTCTCTCTCTCTCTCTCTCTCTCTCTCTCTCTCTCTCTCCCTCTCTCTCTCTCTCTCTCCCTGCCTCCTGTTGGGCAGGACATGGAAAGTAGATTTTTTTTTTTTTTTTTATGAAGGGCAGATATAGAATGATATAGATATAATTAGCTCACCTGGTTGCTATTTTGTGCGTGTGTGTGTGTGTGTGTGTACGTGCGCATGTGCATTCTGATAGATGAGGTCTTCCTTCTTCTCACAAGCCCTTGTTCCACCTCATACCATCTCTCCTCCCCTCTTCTCTTCTCTTCTCTTCTCTTCTCTTCTCTTCTCTTCTCTTCTCTTCTCTTCTCTTCTCCTCTCCTCTCCTCTCCTCTCCTCTGCTCTGTTCTCCTCTCCTTTCCTGTCCTCTTTTCTCTCCTCTGCTCTCCTCTCCACTCCTCTCCTCTGCTCCGTGGCGCAGCCAAGGAATCTGGTGCCAAATTTATTTAGAAATTAATGAGAAAAGCTGCAAAGTATTGACTGTGAGAGGAAAATACAACTCATCTCAGACGAGGAGGAAAACGCAGCAATAATTTAGAGGCCATTGATTTTTCCCCCTGTCCACATATTGATCTTCATTTTACAATATTAATTTGCACCTGTGATCGGTTTGAGAAGAGAACCGATTTGATTTGATATCAGGCTGCTGTAGAGCTGTAGTGTCGGTTGGATCTTTCCAGAGGTGCTTCTCGCTCCAAACATGCCGAGGGGCTGGAAACAGTCGTATGGATTTGAGAGAAGGGAAAGAGAGAGAGAGAGAGAGAGAGAGAGAGAGAGAGAGAGAGATGAGTGTAGTGGTATAGGGGGACTTTTTTAGCTCTCCTTGTTACAGAAATAGAGTGGAGATGTAATTTCTGTCAGAGAAATAAAATATGAACGTGTTGTGGAGTGTCCATCGCTTTGGGCTCTGTCGGCAGCACTTTATCAGGGGCAGGACCAATCTCCCAACTGGAATCCTACCGGCCTCCTCATCACCATGCCTGTATCGGTTCAAAGTTCATGAAATTTCTATGAGCATTGATCTGTTCACATTGATTTTTTTCTTTTGGCCTCTCTCTCTCTCTCTCTCTCTCTCTCTCTCTCTCTCTCTCTCTCTCTCTCTCTCTCTCTCTCTCTCTCTCTCTCTCTCTCTCTCGCTCTCTCTCTCTCTTTTTGGGGGTGGGGGGGTGGGGTTCTGCAGATCTTTGAAATTTTAATTTCCGGAGTATCTGAATTTCTCGGAGATGAAATAGCTTCCACAGAGACAGCTGGCAATAAAATGAAGAAGTTAGCAATGCGTTGAAGAGCACAGACCCTCTCAAACACTATTCCTGAAACAAATCTCCTGACTTTCAACACCCCCCCCCCCCCGCACAAATTTAAACGTACTATAATGACACTAAAGCATTCACCCAGAAACTAAGTTTCCATCTTTTAGCGTCTCTCTCTCTCTCTCTCTCTCTCTGTTCCTCTTCGTCCCATCTATCTTAACTCAGTGGCCTTTTTTTGATTTTTTGATTTTACACTTCTTCTCTGTCAATAGACTATCTGCGCTAGCAGCAGGAATCCTCAGCATCTTTAACAGCGAGACTTCTTTCATCTCTGCTTCTCTTCCCTTCTGGTCAACTTCACCTAGTTACCTATCAGCGGGCCTTTTAATAACTCCTGGGCGATATAATCACTATTGGCAACTTCCCCCTCGGATCCGGCGTGCTAATGTGTAAAGCACTTGTCAGCAAATAGCACTTTGTCACTGGAAACAGCTAACCCCCTCTGGAGGCAATCCTCTGTATTGAGCTATGTGATTGGACTTGATTTAATTTTTACACATTACGAGGTTTCTTCTCTTTCTTGTCCAGTGAAGAACCTCCAAACCACTATACACAAGCAGAGCCTAGTAGATATTGTAACCCTCTCTTTCTCTGACTCACTTTCTCTCTCTCTCTCTCTCTCTCTCTCTCTCTCTCTCTCTCTGGTTTGACAGTAACTAATGCATAGCCAGTTGGCAGGGATTACATTTCGGGCCTGCTCAAAGAAATGGTAATTAGGACGGTGGTCTGTTTTCAGCAAAGGAAACCTAACTGAATTATCACAAACGCATGATTGGGAAGTCACAGGAAGATGATCATTATTTGAATGAAAATGGAACTCGTTTATAGCCAAGACCCAGCAGCTGGCCTGGACCAAATGAAGTTCTTCCTGTTTTTATTATGTTGAACAAGGGAATTGGGGTAAATTGAACCTGGCTTTTGCTCTCTGTATCTCTCTCTTTCCCATTTCTTTTTTTTTTTTTTCGCTGCATCTCTTCCCTCTCTCCTCGGCTGGACTGAAACAATGGGCGACTGGTGTTAAAAGACAATTCCTGCATGTGTTTTTGTGTTCGCCAGGCATGCGTACAGAGGAATAGCAACAGACCAAACTAGATGTGAAGCAGACTTGATGTAAACACTAACCCTCAGTCTTTTGTTCCTGTTTTACACGGTCACTCCTCTCCCCTGAGAAACCTGCCAGTTTTCCACCGATCTCACCAATTCCATCCCACGCTCACATCTCTCATTCTCAACTCTTATTTACACACAGC
>NC_044499.1:32663314-32668314 GCF_902362185.1 Chanos chanos | reverse complement strand
AGTCCAGTGCAGCTGTAGAATGATAGTGCTCTACATCAGTTTGTTGCCAGCCATTCACTGATTATTAAAGCTGTGCAAGATTAAGTACTCCTCCTGTCTAGTTTGCGCTCAGGCAATATGGTGGGAGGAAAGGAGGGGGAAAAAAAGCGAAAAGGAAAGAGGGATAAATCTGAAGCGCGCAATAGCCAGACATATGTCATCATTGCCAGGTTGCTATAAATCGGCCAGCCAGGAGAGGAAGCTGGGTGGGATACAGACTTCAGCTCTCCTGACAGCTCTGATTGCTCTGTGTGTGTGTGTGTGTGTGTGTGTGTGTGTGTGTGTGTGTGTGTTCGTGCGTGTGTGTTTGTGCGTGTGTGTGCACCCTACCCCTCATCCTGTATGCCTGCCTCATTCATAATGTATCCACTAAACCCTTAGAAATTTATTTGATCAATTATCACCTGTATCATTCCAAATAACTGAAGTGTTGAAGAATGGTTGTTTTCCACACATTGCTTTGGCTGCTTGTGACTGTGTGTGCGTGGAATAAAATCGACTGTAAAACAAACTATGTTAGTGCTGTTTATTCAAATGGACCTACATATCTTGAATGAAATGTGTGAAATATGCATGTGCTGTAAAAGTAAATGTGGTGGAAGTTATTTTGGGGGGTGGGGGGTGGAGTATTGGTAATGTAGAGCGTTAATGCATTTGTTCTTGTTCTTTGTTGGAGTCTAACTGATGGCTTTCTTGTTTGTTTGTTTGTTTGTTTTTGCGGTTTAGCTTTGAACGAGCCCACTATTGATTACGGTTTCCAGCGACTGCAGAAGGTCATTCCCAGACATCCAGGTGATCCAGAGAGGTTACCCAAGGTTAGTGAGGGTCGGGGGGTGGGATTGAGAATGCTGGCTATTTATCATAGAAATGTCAAAAAAAGAGAAAGAAAAAAAGAAAGAAAGAAAAAAAACAAACAAACAAACAAGCAATTCGGAAATGCAGACGAGTTAACACATGCAATCTCTTTTGGTAAGACATCACTATTCAATCACTCAGGGAGGATGGTACAAAAGAGGATAACAACAAACTCACATAGAAACACACACACACACACGGCAACACAAATACACATGGCAGGCCTTCTGGTCCGACATGGTGAAATGTGTTTGGATTCCTAGAGAGAGAGAGAGAGAGTGACGCGCAAACTTTCGCTGTGGCGAAATAGTTCAATTAAACATTTTTCCACTCCAGTAACCCGTGGTGATTGTAATCTAAGCAGGGCCCCTGTTCTGATGTGTGATTATTCCCTCCTTGTTTTCCTTTAATTTTCCAAAGCTAGATCCACTTTAATCTTTTGTTTACAAAGCTTTCCCGTTTATAAGTCCTTGTCTTAGCAGGTTAATAAATGAAGTCCACACGTTAATATCTGTGGGGTCGGACTGTTTTTTTTTTTGTTTTGTTTTTTTTTCATTTGAATCCCATGACCGTGCAGTCATTTTCCCACTCCCATGTGGTCGATGGATCGCAGCCCTGTTGTTTTTTGATGTGTAACATAAAAGAAAAACTGCTATTTTTCCACCTGTCTCTCTTTTTTTATGACTCAGAATATTTTTTTTTTTCTCCCCTCATTTGCTTGCGATAGAATCTATGACTTGAGCACAGCTAATAGAAAACATGTGAGCGTCCCATTAGAGACAAGCGGTGCCCAGGGCTTTCCTTAATAACATGTTCAAATCTTATTTTGTCGCCTTGGTTTGTCGTTGGGTGCTCTGTGCGAGCTAGCTGACCACCGCCAAGGCTTAATAACTAATATCATATAAATAGCTATTATGGCTCAGCATGGGAGCTGGCTGGGCCATTATCTTCATGTGAACAGTTATAAGGGGCACCACTGCTGTTCCCTTTTCTGTGTTCACACTCCCACTGGTCTGAAACCAGATTCAAGCCCCCTAGTCAACCTTCTCTACATGATGCGTTTCAATTACATTCGACTTTTTCTCTCTCTCTCTCTCTCTCTCTCTCTCTCTCTCTCTCTCTCTCTCGCTGTGTGTGTCTGACAGGGAAATTTGTTCCAGCAAATTCCGTAAAGTGTTCAATATTAACATATAAAAAAAAGAGGGAGACAGGGCCAACATGGGAACTAAATGTGTGATTTAAAGGCTTCTTTTTCACTTTTCCAAGCACTAAACTACATTTCAAACATGCTGATATCACTATTCGCCCAGAGAAACAGGATATCTAAAACAATCTTTGTCGAGCAGCTCAGGATATACGCTTTTTTTTTTTTGCTTTTTTTGGTCTTCCAAATCGGCTGTTGTCGGCTCTGAACACAAAATCTATGCCGCTGTGCTTCTTTAATTCAGGTAAACCACCCCCCCCCCCTCCCCGCAGGCCACAGACGCCTTCACACGAAGACTGTGGCGTTAGAGAGATGGAATCTAGCAGTTCCAATAAACAACATAAATATTTGATTTTCTCTTCTAATGGACCCAAATGTGGAGTTCAGCGCCATGTAAATGAAACTGCCAAGTGATTCATCATTGTTACGGCAGCCGTCGGCTCTCTCACCACGTCGGGGTCAGAGCAGCGCACCAGGCAAAGCAGCGATTGACCCCTAAACAACATTCTGACTGAGAGACCAAATGGCTCAGAGGAGCACCGGCGTTACAGGGCTGAGCACAGAAAGGCTTGAAGCTACAATAAGAGGCTTTGAAAGGGACTGTAAAGTGTGTATTAGCCATAAGGCAACATAACACACTCCTCATCTTCTTCCTCTATGACTCCAGCGTGTAGGTGATAAGACTCAGCCACCCCCCTCCCCCCATATTGATTTTTTCTTTTCTTCCTTTCTTTCTTTCTTTCTTTCTTTCTTTCTTTCTTTCTTTTTCTTTCTTTCTTTCTTCCTTCCCCCTTTCGTCTCTTTCCTAAGGATCTGCAATGCACATTGGTTGATGGGTAATTGTAGTGAGACAGAAAGCCAATATGGCGAGCTTGTATTGTTCACGCCGTACACTAATAATGTTGCTCCTACAGGCGTACATACAAAAGAGCGTGTCTGAATTGAAGTTTACCAGCCCCCCTCCACCCCACCCCCCCAATTTTAGATAACATCAAAATCTGTGCCCTTATCCTGAGGTTGGAGTGGAGTGGGGGTAAAATGAGCACATTTATATACAAAGATCCAAAGTGAAAATCAAGGCAATAACTAAAGTCACTCATGTGATGAAGGAGAAGATTGGAAGAGGGACCATGGAATCCTCACTCATCTTACTCCCCTGTTTGAAAACCAACATCCTCAGCTCCTCTCCTAACGCAACACAGACAAACACAGAAATGAGAACGTGATTAGGACACACTCTCCCACTTATGCTCTATCAAACACTCCTTATCACAAGGCCTACAGTTCTACTAACCTGCCAGTGTTTATGAGCAATTAATTGCATCTATTTCTCTTTCCATCTCTCTCTCTCTCTCTCTCTCTCTCCTGCTCTTTTTTTCTTGTTTCACCTCGCAAACACAAATCTATTTCACTTCCCTTTCAATCTAATATACTCGAAAATTTATTAGAAATGCATTCATGTTGAGCAATTACCCATGCATTAAAATTCATCTTCCTTCTCCTGCTTTTTTTGAAGTAGCTACATCTACCAGCCCGACACTTCTCAATGTATTCATAACCTCAGGCAAGAACTAACAGAGTAATTGCTTTACAGTCTTATAATGACATTAGCTCCTGAAGCCACGTCACCTAGGTTACCTTCTTTAACTGTGGTGATGTATACCTCTCAGGAAAGTGTGTGAGTGAAAGAGCAATAAGGCCTTCCCATTTGAATGGTTCTCCTCTACGGGCGTAACAATGAACACTTGTAATAATAACGCCTCACATTTGTCAAGAAACAAGCCGCGAGAATCGTTTTTTTTTTTTTTTTTTTTTTTTTTGAGCTTTAATAGTTTCCGTTTAACCCGCGAGTCTGCTCTGTCGCTGTGAAAAAGGAGAGTCAATTACACTTATCGCCGCCACTCGGAAAATTTACATCCAAATGCTCCTCAAACAGTGTACGGCACTAATCGTATTCTCAGCGTGAGGCGATGGCGGGGATGAGTAGGACATGCCGGAACAAAACAAACTCGTTCAGCTTCTCCTTGACTGATTGGACCGCAGCCTTCCCCACTTCAGCGCGGCCCGGCAAAACGAGTTCATTAGTTAAGACACCTTGTGGCAAATGACAGATTAGAGATGAGAGGTGACATAATTTTCTTAAACTATCCTTATGTCTTCTTCAGTGAAATGCCATATGGACGAGTAGATGGGGAGAGAATGCGAAAAGAAACGAGGAACTGCTTCGCAAAAAAAAAACGCCAGCTCAATCGTTATTGTTATAATTGTCACTGAAAATTGGGATGCATGACACAAAAAAAGAAGAAAGAGTAGAGAGATGTGTCAGAGGAGATTAGGACTAATTATTAGCGGATCAGAAGAAAAAAAAAAAAAAACAACTCTTTTTCTCTCTCACAGAGTGCAGTTGCACTTGATGAGCCCATATTAAGACAGCTGGGACTCGTAGCGATTGGGGTGTACCTGCCTCCTGACAAGTGTAATTCTTTATTTGTATGCAAACTAGATGCATGCAACATGGAGCATAGACACCTATTTTAGAGGTAAATGCCCATTTTAAGGGCTAGTCATCCGGAAACCCCTTGGATTAGACGTGTCTCTATAAAAACGTATGGCGTACCAGGCTGGGCCCGGCTCTCTGTGATTAATCTTGATAAATAAAGGATCCAAGACGGCAGATATTGTGGGGAATAAGAGGCCCATCCAGCCGTACTGAAGGAACTTCATGCAGTGTGACTGTGCTTACAAGGACACTGCAGAGAGAAAGCAGCTTTACTCTCCTTATCCAATCAGAAATCTTAACTTGCGCAACATAGCGTGAAGCCACACTTTTTGGGTTTTTTTTTTTTTTGTTGTTGTTGTTGTTGTTGCTCAATTCTACTGATACCTAAGATATCTTGGTTAT
>NC_044499.1:32575814-32660814 GCF_902362185.1 Chanos chanos | reverse complement strand
CTAAATTAAGATTAATTAATAGTATTCAGAAGTAAGGTCCAAGGGGCAGGAGCTGGAAAGCAATGCACAGTTTGTGTACTGGTTGATGTGAGTTGTTGTTGCTATGTGGTTGAATCTAAATGCTGTTTCTCTCCTTGTAGGAGATCATTCTAAAGAGAGCGGCCGACATCGCTGAAGCTCTTTACAGCGTACCTCGTAACCATAACCAGATCCCGTCTTTGGCCAATACTGCCTCCCACAGCGGGATGATGGGAGTCAACTCTTTCGGCAGTCAGCTGGCCGTCAACGTATCGGAAACCTCACAGGGTAATGACCAGGGTATGTCGCCATGAGTGAAGATAAGCTGCCGACCAAAGTCAGCGCTAATCTGACCTTGAATCCTCTCTGGTTGAATCATACACTTTGGCTCCTCGAGCGCTCTCTGTGGCCGGTCCCAGCTTTATCTTCCCTGGCTGTCTTTAATTGATCTCCCAGGAGGGTGCCTGACACTGTCTTTACCGCCCGTTTCCTGTTTGCGTGGCGGGGAGTGACCGCTTGTGGCGTCCACTTAGCGCCAAAAGTGATAATGGTTTTACTGCCTCTCATTATTGCCACCACTGAGTGGAGCTTTACGAAGCAACAGCGCATAGGGCTCAAATGAGCAAAACATGCAACCAAGACACATTTTAGAGATATCCCTACATGCACATGTTGTTTCAACAAAAACTTGAAGAATGCGGTTATTCCACAGTTACTTGCAGCATATTCTGAAGTAACTTTCCCACATGAAGAGAAGGAAAGGGATTCAAAAATTGTTGTCAAAACATCCCATATTAAGCTCTTAAACACAAGAACCTTGTGCTCAGTCGATGGCATCAGCCTGGATTGAAAGCTGTCAGGGGCGATTGTTGCTATGCACGCTGTTTGGCATTTAGCCTGTAGTTTGTAGTAACGTACTCCCATAGAGTGTGGGTTGAGAGTTTACAGAAACAGTAGAACAGTGAAGTAAGTTTTAGTAGTTACTGGGATCCAAAAAAAAGCACAGTCAGTCGTGAGAGACAGGAATACTACTACAGGCAGAATCGCCACTCATAGCTTTAAGGAATGAAAAAACATATCAATATTATCATTATCTGCCTATGCTTTAGGGTTTATTACAGTGGAGTAACTCTTGTTATCAACTCTCTCTCTCTCACACACACAGTTGGCTACAGCCGCAATACCAGCAGCGTGTCCCCGCGCGGGTATGTCCCCAGCAGCACCCCCCAACAGTCAAATTACAACACCGTCAGCAACAGCATGAATGGTTATGGCAACACCGGCATGCCCAACCTGGGCGTGCCCAGTTCACCAGGATTCCTTAACGGCTCATCAGCAAACTCCCCCTACGGCAGTAAGTATCAAGGTAATACCCCTCTCCCTTTCTCTCCAACCCCCCTGCCCTCCCTCGAGTGGCTCTGTTTCCTTCTTTCTTTTTTTATTTTTTTTTTTTTTTACCCTACTCTGTTGTTCTGTTATTGTTGTTGTTGTTTTTCTTTATGTTTGCTTATTTATTTGTTTGTCTGTTTGTTTGGTTGGTTTTGGGAATGTGTGCTACTGGATAAAAGGAGGGGTGACTCTGGAGGCTGAACACCCGAGACAAGCCATTAGTGGAATCACTGAGCAAAATCAAGAAGTTACACCATATCTTAAACAGGCCACCCAAATCAATGAAATAAAAAAAAAAAAAGCGAATTGGACATCCATCCAAAATTCTTCCCTGGTCAGAGTCTATTTCAAAACCTGTTATCCAGAGAGTGGCCAAGGCAGGACATCTCATACATCCATTTCAACTCCATTTTTGAACTCTCCCAATGATTTCATTTTTTTTTTCCTTTTTTGAATTCGTTTCTATCATTTCCAAAGAAAAGAAAAGAAAAAAAGGAAAAAGAATTTAAAAAAATGTCCAAATCACCAAAAATTCAACCATTTTTTTCATGATCATTTTTCCCTCTAATTTGTTCTCATCCATCAGTAATATGATTTTCAAAAAACAAAAGAAAAAAAACAAAACAAAAAAAAAGGAAACAAAAAAAAGAGGCAAATGGCTCTTTTTTTTTTTTTGACTGGTCTGTGCCGTGAAGTCCTCTCTGATTGGTGACTATTTTTTGCTTTATTGCAGTAGTGCCGTCGAGCCCTACCATGGCAGCCTCTTCGGTCAGCCTCTCTTCAAACTGTAGCAGTACACACGGCATTTTCTCATTCTCACCTGCCAATGTCATCTCTGCAGTGAAACAAAAGAGCGCCTTTGCCCCCGTTGTCAGGCCCCAAGCATCTCCACCTCCTTCTTGCACCAGTGCAAATGGCAATGGACTTCAAGGTGAGCCGCCCTCCCTCCTTTTATGATTGGCCCTGATGCCATGCTTATCTGTCCTCTTGTTTTTCATTCATTCGCCGCCCCCCCCACCCCCCGCCCCCGCCCCCCCCTTCGCTGGTAGTCGTGTACGGCTGAACACATCAATTATGGATTTGTAGATGGGTGGAAGAATGGATGGAGTTATGAGTGAAAATATGTTTAGATGGTTGGATGAATGGATGGATGGATGAATGGTTGAATGGATGAATGGATGGATGGATGGATGGATGGATGAATGGATGGATGGATGGATGGATGGGTGAGCCAGCAGACAGATCACATTATGCATGCAGTAATGTTTGCATGTGCATGTCTGAGTTCATTTATTCATTTATTTATCTTAACATTAATGATTAAGGGACTCTAAGAGCCTCCAGAGAATTCCCACCCTCTGTGACTTTCCCATGCTTGACAACATGCTTTTTCCCGCTATAACAAGAAACAAAAGCCCATATCAATAACATCGTGTTACGAACAGAGAGAACGAATCTCTAACACAAACAAATCAGTGCAAGTGTAATGGCCATCTACTAATGCATTATTCATACGGACCTTTGAATCCCTCTTTTACATTTGATGGGAATTGCACATTGTATGTATTAATATTCAAAAATGCCCCCTGCTCCTTCTTGTGACCCCATAAGCCTGCTCCTGTCCTTGGTGGATAGACTCTGTGCAAATCAGCCAGGAACTTGAGGATAAGATTGTAATGCACTCAGGATTGAAGACCAGACTGTGTGTTGCCCTGCTCAATCTCACAAGTCAAAGTTTTCCCTGATTTCAAAAAGATATTGGTTCTCATTTAAAAATTCATGCTTTGTGCTGTAGTTATGAGAACCGTTGCCACCGGAAGGCCAAAAGAATTAACATTTCATGCAGAGCGTCGCATCTCGGAAACCAAAAACGGCGATTTCGAAATCGTGCGTTTTGCACGATGGGTAGAAGGAAGACTTTGGGAAGTGGAAGTCTCGACAGGGAAGCGTCATTCAGCAAATTAAAGTCTTATTTTGGCCGTTAAGTGCACTTGTATTTGCTTTGCGTCAAGCCTGACTCGTTTGCTTTGAAAACATGTTTTAGCCATAGTGTGTGCATCCAAGATTAATAATGTTAGAGCTAATGAACTGGGAAATTAAAGTTCATGCTGCTACATGCATCCACTTATTAATATGTGGTTTGCAGAAATTAATGAGGAATGCCATGGCACCAGGCGCTTTGGTAAACTTAAAAGCACTCCAGGCATGACTCTACAAATAAGTTGAAAGCGGCAAAAAGATTTTCTTTTTCTTTTTTTTTTTAAATCCTGGCAGTTCACTAGACACCTAATTGTGAAAATGAGTGGAGTGACCAAGTACATCAGTCTTGGTTCTCCCAGTGCCGCTCCTAATAAGAGCCAAACGGGTGGCATAGGGATGGACTTTGATCTAACACTGGCCTTATGGCCTGTATTTAAAATGTCATGATGAGATTTAAAGGAAAAAAGAGAGGGAAAGAGAGACCATAGATAGAGAATGCAAATAGTTTTTTTTCTTCAGACTTCGCTTGGCAGCCTAACAGAGAGAGGAAGAAAAAAAAATAGGCAAGGATTTCAATTTGGGCAACCTGAGAAGTGTCTGGTCCTTGACTGGTGAGAGCGCCGCCGGTATCTGACGTTACCAGAAGTGACCATGTTTTTTCTCAGCTGTCAGCATGGGGTGCCCCTGGGGAGTCTGGCCCACTGTTTGCCATTAACAGAACGCTAAGAGAAATATCACACATGTGGGAGGTAGGATGCCTTCCCTTGGAAATGCCAGAAAGCTCCTCTTTAAAAAAAAAAAAAAAAAAAAAGTGAAGTCTTTCCACCATGTCGTGTTGGAAAAGCACATTTCACTCAACCAACAGCCCACCACCCCCCTCCGCCTTCGACCCCTCCCTCGCAGCTCCCCCAACCTGCCACCACCGACCACTCTCTCCAACGACCATCTTACAAACACACCTAATGCTTTTATCCACAACACTCGGCCACTTCCCTTAGTGCATTTTGTGAAATGCGGGTGACATACTTTGTACTGTATGCGTCCTTTGTCTTCAGCGTGGTGTCTTGAGACCTAGCCTGCTAAAATACCTATTTTTTTTCTCTCTCTCTCTCTCTCTCTCTCTCTCTCTCTCTCTCTCTCTCTCTCTCTCTCTCTCTCTGTATCTTTTTCTCTATTCCAGCTATGTCCGGACTGGTGGTCCCTCCCATGTAAATTGCACTTCAGAGATCTTTGTTAAGCACCAGTCTCCGTGAAACAGACTTCAGGGGACATGTTTAGTACGTTCTAGAAGATTCTCCTCGGATCTGTCTCATCAATCATGAAGTAAATCAACAACTAATTCTGTTATTCAGAGAGAAAAAAAGAGACTTTGTTTCAAAGATTTTATTCAAACAAATATAAATTGACATGCAAGCAACTTTGTCATAAACAATTTAATTTTATCAACTGGATTTCTTGTCATATTTTCACATTTCAGTCTTGAAGAAAAAAAAAAGAAAGAAAAAAAATGCCTATTTTGTATAAAAATTTCTGGTTTGATCTTGTCTAGTTCTTGCTATGTGTTGGGAGAAACTTGGAAGCGCCATTTGATGAAAACACTGATTAAAAAATGTCTCTGAATGTTTCTCTTTGAATGATGTGCCAACCTTGCACATCTCTATAATGTGAATTCATTTTTTCCTTATTATCTTTTTTTTTTTTCTTTTGATTTGTGGTGAGAAAAAAGGGGGCCAATACAGCAGAGCCATTAAACTGGAAATACTATAAAATATATGGTTTTTAAATCATAAACATAAAGTAAGTAAAGATAAAGAGGGGGAGAAACAGGCAGAGATTTTATCATGCTTACGTCATCTAAAAATGAACTTTGTAACTTATTGTAGTTAGAAATTGTAACTTTGATATTGCAAAAATTCTTCTCTTGCCTTCAACAAGCACACTAACAGAAATTAAAACTTACTGTCTGTTGGTTTAAAAAAAAGAAAAAAAAAGAAAGAAAGAAAATACTTCCACTGCTAGAGCTTCCTGTTAAGCAAGTGTGAACTGCAATGTTTTTCAACCTTTTGCTAGCACTGTATACTCTTGCATTCTTAGGCTACTGTGAAGTCTATGTTTCTTGTACTTCTAGCTCCTTATTCCCTAATGTGTTTTGTATGTGGTTATACAATTGTAGACTTTTGTGATTTTGCCAAAGTTGTAGCTAAATATTTATACACTTGTCTTGAATTTTTTCCAGATTCCACTTAAATATTTAGTACAGAGTTTTATTCCTTCAAAAAAAAACAAAACAGCAAGGAGTAAAATAGTCTTATACATTGCAACACTTTCACATGAACACTTGCGGTCACTAAGGGAATTTTTTGTAACATATCAATTATAAATATTGTATTTATCTTTGAAATTTTGTATATTGCTTTCCATCGTTTTGTTTGATCTCATGTGTATTGTTTGTCATGGCCAATATTGTAATGCAGCACAGAATGCTAAGCCAAGATTCATTGCTGACATTTTGCTGTTTTTCTATTGGTAGATTGCAATGTCCATACATTTTTGGCTGTAATTTTGATTTTTTTTTCTTTTTCTTCTTCTTCTTCTTCTTCTTCTTTTTTTTATTTCCTTTTTTGTTACTTCATCAGAAATTCCGTCCATATTTTTTTGTTTGTTTGTATGTTTTATTTTGAGGATCAGTCAAAATTCATTGTTTATTTTTATATTAATTTTTAAGTTATCTAAGCAAATACTTTTTGTTGAATAAAGCTGTTTGTTGTATAGTCAAATGAATTGTTTGTGACTCATGGCTGTAATAATATACGTAGAAAATATGCATGTCAATCAGCTGCTGGGGGGATGACTCAATTGTGGTTGTAAATTTTATTTTAATATTATTATTATTTTATTTTCTTTTTTTGTAGAATGTAAAAAGTCATTTTTACCTGCCACCCATGACTTCGCCACATAGCTAAAATGTGTTTACAGGGAACTAAAAAGGACAAAAAAACAAAAAACAAATCTGGAATGGAAACATACATCAGTCACTAATGTTTATTAAAATATGTCAGAAGAAAAGAACTCTTCAAAATGTCGTCACAGTGCGTCAGTGTTGAGTGATCTTTCTGCTGTTTTAATGACTGCTCCAAACCACAATACCAACCATTTCCTCCATTAACATGATCAATGGTGTAAAAAGCACAAACATTTTTTTTACTAAAATAAAAAATAATGATTGTGATCCCTCATCTTTTTGACTATTTTGTCATTTGCTCTTTCTCTCACATTATGTATTGCTGTACTTCTTTTAAGTAAGACTGAAAATATGAGGAGAGAAAAAAAATTGATTTTGTATTATAAAGTGAAAATTAAGTTGTTATATATTGTACATGACATTTTGTAACTATTTCACAATACCATAACATCACGGCTTAAATGCTTCCTCCCCCCCGTGCCCCCCCCCCCCCCCAAAATAAAAAATCTCAATTTTGTTGACGATCCCTCCATGTGCCAAATCAGCACACGAGACACAATTTGTTTTCTAGTCCACTTATTTTCCTCTTTTCTTTGCACTCAACACTTTGTAAAGCCCTTGTTGTAATGTTCAATAGATTACATTGTTTTCTTTGGCTTCTTTCTTTCTTTTTTTTTTCTTTTTTTCAAACCAAAAAGGGGATGTACCCTCTCTGCAATCTGCACGCTAGTTCTTTAGCAGGAGGTAGCAAGGGCAGCTGGAGAAAAGCATGTGTGATAAATGTGCGATGCATTTGCCTTGTGATAGCTCAACAAAGCTTGGCTAAGTGCGGAAGGCACACACCAAGTCACCTTGAAAAGTGAGAGAAACCCAAGGTTACATGAAGTGCATTTGTGAATTTCATCATTTCTGCATCCTGTTTTTTTTTTTTTCTTTTTTTTTGAGTGTGTGTGTGTGTGTGTGTGTGTGTGTGTGTGTGTGTGTGTGAGAGCCTAATTAGACCATGCACTTGTTCACTGCTTTGTTGCCCTCCGACTGAAGATTTCACTTTATTGTAGAATGTTTTTTTTTTTTGTAAGGGGAAAATACTACTTTCTTGTATATACCTTTTTTAAAATTTTTTTTTGTTTGTTTGTTTTTGTTTTATGTCCACATTTCTACATTTAACTGTAAAAAGATGTTCATTTTACACAATATTTAATTAAAGTATTTCCTGTCTGTGATCAACCTCTTTCAGGAATCTTAATTTGAACATTTTCGTCTTATTTTGCAATTAAAAATATATATACATATAAAGTTTCCATCCATGCACAGTCAGGCAGCACCATGAACAGATTATGTATTAAAATATGTATTCAAATAGTTTTACTGCATTATATAATACACACACACACACACACATATATATATATATATATATATATATATATGTATGTATGTATGTATGTACACACACACACACACAAAATTACAGAAGTGTGGCACTAAACAGTTGGGACATTACTGACACAATGTAATGTAGTTGGTTTCGCTGTGGGCTATAACCTACATGTAACAGGTCTCCACAAGGCATTGGACAGGACATTTGAAACATACGTGATTTGTAATGGTGAACCAGGCTTCCAATAGGACAGACCCAAACTCTCATCAGAAGAAACACCAAATGATACCTGTGATGTCAACATTTAGCATTTACTACAGTAAAGCAATGCTAATGTACTCCACCAAACCTTTCAGAGTGAGTCTTGATTTGTTCTTTTTTCTTTTCTTTCCTCTTTTTTTTTCTCTTTTGGACTGTGTATGAGCAGATAACAGATTTGATGGAAAGAGACATGATAAAGACTGGTCTCTCTGACTTAGCCCGGCCTTGATCTGGCATTGGTGAAACACTTAAGACTGGGTGCTTTTGGGTGAGCAGATGACATGAGCTTTTCATCTTCCACTGCTGTGAATTCCTGGAAGGAATTGGTGTCTCTGGGGAGGCCAACACTACTGGTCAATGCACTGATCCCTAAAGAACAAGTGCCATTTCACTCTCTGGACTGTCCATTCTAGTTACCTCTGCTTTTAACTGTTAGCATCTTGAAGGATATGTCTCCGTTTCTCATTTAACATTGACCCAAAGTGAAAAAGGAAATGGAGAAAAGTCTTTACTCTGAAAATGTTGTATCATTAACAGAAAAAGAGGAGCACATCTTCATCTACATACGACGGGAATCGCTGCTTGCAGACACTCAGGGGTTTTGTCACTCATATATGCATCATTAGGTTGCTAGTAGCTGTAGCTTTTAGCTGAATTACCGCGAAGACAAGGACAGTGCTATTGCTAACCTTGCTGAAGGTCATTAGTGAGGTGACTACTGTATTTGGCTTCACTCTTATTGTCTCATCAGGAGTCAGCGTTAGAAATGATTCAACTAGACGCCTCATTGAGCTCAATGTTTAAAATATAAGTTATGCAATTACCCCCCCCCCCCCCCCCCCCCCCAGTGTCAAACAGCGCCACTGCACACTTCAGTTTGTTGAATACATTCACCTCAGAATGATAACGCAGGGCCAGTAGAGTTTTACTTCATCGTGTCTTATTCTGCTTTTCTTTTTAAAGTTGACTATACACAGGCTGGGAACCATCCAGCAAATTATAACGTTTCAGACACTCAAATTTCAGATTTACTAGAGACATGAGGGAAAAAAAAAACAGAGAGCACTTGTGAGAGAAGCTTTGGTGAAAATGTATTACATGACATTTGGAGTCTTTTAATGCCTGTTAAAGTCTTTTTCACTTATTCTCTCAGTGACCCTCATGCTTTCTGGAATATTCATTTCTTGCCTTCTTAACGACTGCTCAGAAACATCAATATAAGTTCAATTATAGCATACCACACCACAACTGTTAAGGTTATTTTAAAAGTAATGCCCTTAAAGACTGCTTAAAAAGTCCAGCAGTAGCCTACATTGTTATTACAGCATGCTCTGTAATTCAATGATCATTTCCTTTAGGCTGCTTTCCCAGTTTCTAATTAAATGAAAAATAAATAGTCAATATATTCAAGGCCAAGGTTATCTCTTGTCTAAAAAAAACAGGTGATATCATTTTGAACTCTTCATAGTTCAAACCCTGAAAAAAAGAGAGAAAAAAAAGCGCTTTGAATGAAATCTATACTCATCAGCTTGGTCAATTGTACCAATAGGGTGTTGGGGAGAATAGGTACCCTCCTCTAAAACAACCACCGCTCTTATCAGCTTTTCTGGGAGGTCCTGGAAAGCAGGTCAGAAAATGTCAATTTCTCATCAAGACAACACTGTTTGCAAGCATTCTTTAACACCCTCCCTTCAAAAAAGAAAAAAAAAAAAAAGAAAAAGAAAAAGAAAGAAAAATGCAGACAATTAAAAGAATGCAGAAAGGCAAGCTAGCCTGATTTACAGAACATCATGTAATCAGCTGTCGCTATAGATCTTGCTGAGAAGCGTGATAATAGGGATTGTTGATAGGCAGCATATCAATATGCCAAAGAACAACATTTGAATGCAAGCCCTTGTGCTTACCCAGTTCATCTGGTTGATTTGTGGCCTGATAAACTGCGCCCAGGCCTGTGCTAGAGACTCAGCAGTGGCTATCTGTGTCTCTCACAATTAACTCCACCGCCAAACAGCACAATAGAATGGAGCTGCCTGTCTCTGCTTCTCTCTCTCTCCCTCAGTGCTCTCTCTGTCTCTCTCTCTCCCTCAGAGCTCTCTCTGTCTCTCTGTCTCTCTGTCTCTCTCTCTCTCTCTCTCTCTCTCTCTCTCTTTCTGTTCTAGCCTGGCCTGGAATGATTTCTTTTATCTGGGGTTGAAATTGCCTCAATGAAAATCTAAATTCTATCAGAGGAAATAAAAACAAGCCCAGATCAGATTAGGGATTGATTTTTGGTCACCTGCTGTTTGGGCTAACGTCCATCGGTGTGACTGTCTGCCACTCTGTTAAAACTAGGCAGCAGGGCTTTCTGATGTTGTGTTTGTGGGAACATTAAAAAGACAAATCCTTTTACTTGCTTTATGTTATACATAGCATCGGGGAACTGAAGATCAATGTGTACTTTGCAGTCAAAATACACATCACTTCAGGGACACCTGTTTTAAAGTAGGAGTGCTGGTTCATTTAATTTGAGAAAGTATGTATGATATCAAGAGTACATGAAAACATACAGTCTACTGTAAACAATGATGGACTTCAATATGGACACATAAGAATTTAATCAAATATCATATCTGAAACAGTTTTCTTCCATCCATAATTAGGAGAAGAGTTTAAAAAAGCTCCACTAAAGAATAAACCAGTCAAAAAACAAAAACAACAACAACAAAACAAACCTGCATCACCTCACTGTACAGTCCTGCTCCGTTTAGAGAGATCATCATTAAAAGCAAAGAAAAAAAAATGTCCATCTCTGATCCTCTCTCTCTCTCTCTCTCTCTCTCTCTCTCTCTCACTCTGTTTCATTGAGTGGCCTCCAAATGGTCCCCTTCAGCCAGCACTTCACTCAATCACACAGAGAGAGCTTCTTTATTATTGTGCCCTAATGGCTGTCCTCTACCATATTTTTTAATGTGAACATTAAATATTTATTAAAAAAAAAAAAAAAAAAAGTCAATAATCCCTCATAACCCTGGCGTTCAGGAGCCAGCCATTCACTCATCTGACGCGACCAATGCTCTCTCAAATCAGGTCAAAGGTCACGGGTGGGCGCAATCACAGACAACCGCGCCAGGCCAACAGCATCTGTTGTCATTATTATTAGGACAATTATTTTTGCAGTCCTGGCAGTTTTACCTCAAGTAAAGCAAGACAATATTGACTGAAAGTTTTTTCTTTTTTCCTTTTTTTCATCTTCCCCCTCTTCCTGTCTTGTAGGAGCGATGCTTCGAATGCTGCTTCAGGTATCATTATATATCATAGGCCTTCACCTTTCAATATCGGACAAACAAGCACTAAATCAACTCCATGCTAAGTCCCACAGGGCAGGATCCATTGGCTCGCCTGCCTTTTGTTGCATAGACAAGCGTCTATGGTCCACTGTAGAAAACATGTATTAATAAGATTTAAATCTCAAGTCATGGTCATGGATAAGAGCCAAAATTAGTAGTTTAAATATAAAAAGAGAAAAAGGAAAACAGCCAGACGATGTTGCTTGATGCAATTTAGCATATCTAAAAGCAGTTTAAATGAGCCTATATATGCTACATTTCAAATATTGACACTTTCCAGTAGGTGGCAAATGAATTCTGAAAACCATGTTAAAGATCTTAATGAACTGTTTCATGTCTGTTGGCAAATTACATGGAACGTTTTCTCACTGCACTTAATTATTTCAATAAGAGTGTGAACCTAAAAAAAATTAATAAATAAATAAAAATGCAGCGTTTGATATCGATATACACATTGTTGTTTTTCTTTTCAGTTATGCGGATGTAGGTTATCGACTACAGTCTCTTGGGGTTTTGCTGTTAGCTGGACACCCATTAAGAGTCATTCAGCCAATCATGTCATAAAAAACCTGTTATTGTTACAAGTCAGATGACAGCTATGGTCATTTAAGTAGTTACTGAGGCCCAGACATTGAAAGTGTCTGTAATATTCTAATATCTTTTGTTGGTCGGCACACACTGAACTAAAGTGACTCAGGGGAAAAATTTCTGTCCCCCACCCAAATGACTTCTAGTGTGGTGGGTACTACTGTGACACAGTAATAGCGTGCTCCCCACTCTCTCTCTCTCTCTCTCTCTCTCTCTGTCTCTCTGGCTTGCTCTCTCTCTCTGTCTCACTCTCTCTCTGGCTTGCTCTCTTTCAAAGACTGATATCGTTCACCGCACATTCCTGTTTCATGGCATAATCTTTGTTTTTGTAGTCTCTCTGTCTGTGCCCATGGAAATAGCTCCTACTCCTCTCTTCTGTCTTCCCCCTGCCCCCTTCCCCATCCTCAGTTGCCCCCCCCCCCTCCTTTTGTGAACAACTGTGCAGACGGACAAAACAGGCCCCTCTCTGAATCACAAAGACAGAGCACAAACACTAATGTTACACATGTAGTGTTAGATGAATTCATTATGAATACAAATCCAGATGGTCTTGTCTGTAAAACAACAGTTTCAAATGAACACAGCACTTTTCTGTGGGCATCGTTACAGCATTGCTGTTTTCCAGTAGAACTTCAAATCAAGTTGTAATAAAATACGCGACTGTACGAGATACTGAAATACAGACTATCCAACAAGAACTTCAACACAAAACGCCCAATACAGTGCGTGTGATTGAAAAATCTAGTCAAACACACCATAAAGACCTAGAGTTTAATACTGTTTCCTTTGCACTGAATGTATACATCATCATAGCTCACGATCACAGCCGTTCCCTATTAGATGTTACACTCTACTCTCTCCAAAAACAACCATAACGACAAACTATGTAGTTGAAGAATAAATTGCTCCTACTTCAACTCCGGTTTTTGGGTTTAATGACCCAATACCATTATACAGTACAAATGCTTTGAGCGAATTTTACCGCAGACATCAATGTCATGCATAGACAGAGACAGCTGTATCCTATTTATGCCCATAATCAGATATGCACGGCTTCTGTGTGTTGTGCTGTTTGAACCTTTGCAGGCCTGCGCTTGTTATCCAGGAGTAGAGTCAGGCCGTAAATGTGTCTGTCCTTCAAACATAGGCTTGATTGATCTCCCATGGCCTATTGTTGAGCTTTCCTCTGTGGATAATTGGTTGGATGATATGATTCATTAGGCAAATCAATTTCTCAATCGCTCTGAGAATCAGTTGGGCCTGTGATTTATTGCAATCGATTTCTTGACAAACACCACCTTTGACAGATAAAAAGAAATAACGCTCACCTTAATGCTAAAAAGCCGTCGAGACGGAAACGTTTCAGACCTCTAACGGCTAACTAAGTTAAATCGTCTCTTCCAGATGAATGCAAGGTGGTAGGCTCTTTGCGCGCTCTATACAAAGAATCGTCCCACTTCAGCAAAAGATTAGGGCTCTGCTACTTCACTTATGGTAAAACATAGCTAAACGTTGTGCCCGTTGTCGTAAACCATGTAATGCAACAAAACCAACAAAACACTTGTGTTAGTTAGCCAAGGGTCAGGCAGGTAGGCGTAATCGTGAAGCAGCATCACAAACATCCCTCCTGCTCTTTGCCCTCTGCTTTAGTTCATCTCCGGTGATTGTATGCGGGTAGATTCAGATGTACAGTAGGATATTTAGTGAAAGATCAAACCTTTTGAAATATTAGCTAATTAACTGTGTGTTGGTATCTGAGAGGGTTTTTAATTTTTTAATGAAATGCTCAGATTGTTAATTTATTCAGATAAATTTGTTTAATTTATTCAGTGAATTACTTAATAAACAATTTTTTTTCAAATGTGAAACAAAACTTTCCCTATCGATCTTCAGGGCTGGACATAAAGTTGTTTTGGCTCTGGAAGCTCAAGGAAGTAACATCTTGATATATGTGCTGGATTTCCAAACGTAAACAGTGAAAACACTGGCATGTTGTTGGCTGACTGAAATAACACAGCAGAAAATCACGTCATCCTTCCAACGACAATGAGTAAATTGTCTAAAATGGGGCCACTCCTCGAAAAGAGTGATTTTTTCCGCTAAGGTGTAAAAGGGACCTCACCTTTCATTTTGGGTCCCAGCATGCCACAAACCCAGCACAAACACACTGCTTGCTGAGCTCCGCTCACTGGAACTTCAATGAGTTGTGAGGGGGCCAGGTTTTATGCTCTCTCTCTCTGTCTCTCTTTCAGTTCTATGAATAAATATCACTCTCTCTCTCTCTCTCTCTCTCTCTGTCCCCCCCCCCCTCTCTCTCTCTCCACGCTCGTATGCAGGGTGGTGACTGCAGGAACATGTAGGACTCTCTGACTGAAGATTGTGCTGTCTGAATGCTGTAGTTAGGTGAAGATAATAGCCCATAGTGTAGATAACCGTTGAAACCTGAAGACCTTAGTAACTGAGTCAAAGCCTGTGATGGTAAGCTGAATACAAATGCTAAAGTGACAATGAATCACAATAGAGAGATTAACCTTTCAGATCCTTTTCTGCTATAGACACACCATGTAGTGGCTTACTAGACAAAAGAAAGAAAAAAAAAAAAGCCCCCCCAGCGAACTTGCTCTGAACCCATCAATCAAACCAATGTAATTCTTTCCTAATTTCTCTCAGTGTTAGCTGCACAGTCTGTCTGTGTTTCTCCTGGTCTCCTATTTAAACATTTCCCTGGCCAAAGCAGCCTTAATGGATTTAATGTTACTGTAATGTGTTGTGTTTCTGGTCATTGTTGTCTTCTACCTGAGAGTGAGGAAAGCTGTCTGTACATGTTTGGTTTGTCTGTGGGTGACTTTGTAGTGCGAGACAGATGGTACCTCTCTGTGCGCGCTCTCGTGTTGGTGCTCTAAGCGTGCATTTGTGCTGATTCTGGAGAAAAAAAAAATGACATCAAGGCTTGTCTAACTTTACCTGTACTGTGATGAATAATGTGAAAACATGTAATGGAACATTAAAGTCATGCTGGAACGATTTTGAAGCTCTATGCACAAACAAGTAAGCAGCTATCAAATAAGCAAAAACACACATGGTATTTATAAACACGAAGCATCATATATATGCTTTATTCCAATATACATAGTTCTTCCAGAATATTCTGAAATGTTACAGGTTTTAACTCAGGATAATTAATCGGTGATCTTCCACGGCTAAATTCTGAGGTTGGTTCTTTTTCTTTTGTTTTTTGGGTTGTTTTTTTTTTTTTTTTTGCCTTTTCCTTCTTCTTTGTTTCTTTTTTCTATTTTTGGACACAATTGCATTCTGTCATAGTAAGAGCTCAGCATTTACGCTCATACACATCCCAGGTCATATATCTTAAAATTAGCCTGGAATGATGTAAATGTTTTACTATGAGATCAACAGAAATTGCAGATAAAGCAAATTCGCAAAGTCCCTTCAAGGTCCCAAAAATATTAAAAATATCAAGGATAAAACTTCCACATCAACAGTGACAAAGTACTCTGTGTGGTAGGCAGACATTCAACCTCAGTCAGAAGAGAGAAAGAGAGAGAGAGAGAGAGAGAGAGAGAGAGAGAGAGAGAGAGAGGGAGAGAGAGAGAGAGAGAGAGAGAGAGAGAGAGAGAGGGAGAGAGAGAGAGAGAGAGCTCGGTAACATTTTAATACATCCACATCATACTTGTCATTGAATATGATTTGCACCTGAATGGAAATGGGAATGATTGACTTGCACAAAGCAAATACAGTAGTTATTTGAAGACAAACAGTGAGGAGCTGAATTTCAGGGTTAACTGCTTATTATGCTTAACTAATATATGGATTTCACATGCTGTCACAAGGCTAAATGAGCAGTGATTACCTCTGAAGGGGAAAGACGTGCTGCTGTTTCTTCCATTCTCCCGTTCTTTTCTCACAAACGCTTTTATGAGACTTTTCCTTCATCTGCCAATGACAGATTATACATATATATATATATATATATATATATATATATATATATATATACCTCCTTCCACCAAGAGCTTAGTAAATGCATCAATCAGAGCTGAATATTTTCATGAGAAATATCATGCTGCATTTTCCTGTCATTTGTTCCCATGTCAGAGAAACCATGAATTTCTTTTAATAAGAACATGCCTGCTATTTATAACTCTGGTTTATGGTAAAGGTGCTACATTTTAGTTACAAGGTGTAGTTTCGCTTTTATCTCATAAGCTGGTTGTCCCGTTTTTGTTATCAGCATCAAATACTCATCATTGCGTGTGTGTGTGTGTTTGTGTATGTGTGTGTGTGTGAATATGAATGTCGTCGAGTAGTGAGATGACCTTGTAAAGAGACTTTTGAGGTGATATTACAGTATGGCTCAGTAATAATGCACATCTGTCAATTATAATATTTCATATTCTTTTCCCCCTTTTTTTCTATTTCTCATGTTTTCTTCTGGGTAATCAGTCAATCTGACTTTATAAACATACTAGAGAAACAGTTCAAGGGACCAACAATTGCCCTGATTTATGAATAAATAGAGGAAGAGTTGAATACAGAATGAAAAAGGAAGGAGAGAGGAGAGTGGAAAAAAGAGGGAGCAGGTAGATAGGAGAGAGAGAGAGAGAGAGAGAGAGAGAGAGAGAGAGAGAGAGAGAGAGAGAGAGAGAGAGAGAGAGAAGCTTTTTTCTCCACAGGGAACGTGAAGTAGTGATAGGTAAGAGTAACCTTCCATATGAGGGTCAGTAGTCCAGGCTGAGTTAAAATCATGCTGATGGGAGAAAGAACTAACACAGCGTTGAGCACTGAGCACTGGCCTGAACACACACACACACACACACACACACACACACAGAAGACTATCTCGGACATGAAAAAGTCAGCTGTATCTCTATGCCCTTAGATCCCATCTGGACACAGCAAGAGAACCTCTTTGTCTTCACCATAACTACACTACTAAACTGCAACTACTATGTGTATACAGCCTCCATCTGTGTATGTACAAAGTATATAATTTCTAACAGGCTGCAATGTAATATCAACTATTACGTATAATTGACAGTGTCTAAACATGCAGCAATACGGGTAACATGGATAACTCTAACAATTATGCAAATACTTCACGTGAGTCAAACGTATGTAATTTAATTGCTTGGCACGTGATTATTTTTTGGGCTTGTAGCGTCTTAATGGTTATGGCGTTAGGTTTTAGATGGTAAGTTTATAGACCTGTGTGCTAAACTCTTCTGCATCCTTTACGAACCTTATAAAATCCTGCTGCATTTGTTTTGCAGATAGAAATAGTTTACAAAGATGAACAGCAATCGAACGTACAGCGGAATAGATTAGGTTGCAGGCGCTGCCAAGCCTATTCTTGCACACCCACCTAATATTTCCAATGTAATTGTGCCACTTGAGAAATTTACGTGCCTTGGAATATGGCATGAATCTTACGCTTATTGCGGTATCATTAGCGGCAACATTTAAGCAACATCTGTGTGCTATAGAACTAATTGAAGTAGCAGAAGCGGCAGCTGTAAATCCACGGGAAGATAGCAGTTTTCAACCGGCACTGCTGAGCTAGCTGCTAACTGTCAGTCTGTTTATACAATCTGCTATGAGGAGAGCTGGGTGTGCACTCATACGCACATGCGGGCACTCACACACTCACACTCACACACACACACACACACACACACACACACACACAGACACACACACAGACACACACGCACACACACACACACACACACACACACACACACACTCGTGCCACGTCCAACACATACAGAGAGGCCGGCTAATGATCCTATTAGCCACCTTGTTGCACCAATTTGGCTCTTGTTCAGCTCCTCTTCTGGGCTCTGTTTCTGTTTGGTTGTTGAGAGGCTTATGAAGATTTCAAAAAAAAAAAAAAATAGGAAGTATATTCTGGGAGATAGATTTTATATCTGAGCTCTCTTTGCCTCTTCATTTCTGTCTTTCTTTCTCTCTGTCTCCCTCTCTCTCTATCTCTGTCTTTCCTGTCAAAGGCTCTTCACTTCAGAAACTAGTTGAGCTGTCTTTGAGAGGTAATTCTCATATTGCTTCTCCTTCACTCACACACTCACTCACACACACACACACGCACACACACACACACACACACACACACACACACACACACACACACGTAAACCCAGCATTTAACAGTGTGTTGCCATGTCAGCCAGTTGTGCTGCACCATAAACTATTTTGGCCAGTAATCAAGTCATTACATCAACCTATTATGCCCGTTGCTTAGCTCTGGGTTTAAAGGAGCAACAGACAAAGCAATGCTTTGCCTCACTTAGTCAGACCAAGTTCATACCAGGTGTGCATAATAACTGTGACCATCTAACAACTGCAAATGTACTTCTGCTCTATAATATACTGTTGTATTGTATTCACATATAAGAGAAAATAAAGACCGGGTCATTACATGTTAGAGAAACATCAGCATTATAGAAATATTTTAAAACCTTATTCAGTTCAAATTAGCTGTAGTGGTGCCACTCTCAGCTCTAACTTTAACCCTTTGTTATTGTGTAAAGCTCACATTAAATATTGACTATTGAAATTAGTTAATGTACAAAGTGATTGGATTCATTTAACATTTTGGTGTTTACCTCTAAAGTTTGGTTTAAGTTATAAAGTGAAAAGTGGTGGTTTAATTAGTTGTCACCTTTCAGGAGTACAACATTGCATCGTCTTGTTAGACATGACCAAAACATATACTGATCTGACTAAACACTTGTGGAATGGACATGTTAATACACTGCAGTGTGTTATGCCCCATGTTACGGCAACTGTCTTTAGCTAAAGCTCTCCAAATGCATTTGTAGGGCTGTGTTAAGTCCTAGAGTCCTAAAGTCTTAACAGATTTTTGTACTGCTTCGAGGGAACAGTCATATCCAAACTGTTTCTGACTCATCAAACCATTCTATATTCATCAATATCCAAATGAGTGTTTGTCAAAAGCCAATTTCACCCACTAAGTCTAATGCTGTGCGTTTATACTGGTGTATTTTTGTTGTTACAGATGTCTATGTGCTTTTTAAGCTGCATATAATTTAGTCTAAACATTATAATCAATTTATTTTAAAGATTATCAGCTTCTTATCTTGTCTCACAGCTCTACTTGGCTGCTGTGTATTTATCAGAATTGCACCCTGTACAGGTCATTGGACTGGCCTAGTCTCACCTCTTTTTCATACTTTATCTCGAGCACTGGCAAAAATCCCACAGACAAAGAAATAAGCCATTGAAAGAGAAAAGAGAGAGAGTCAGAGAGAGAGAGTGAGAGAGAGAGAGAGAGAGAGAGAGAGAGAGAGTGAGAGAGAGAGACAAAGAAACAGAAAGAGAGGGAGAGATGTGAGGTGGAGGGTGGTCTGTCTGAAAAGTCCAACTGATGAGTGTGTTAGTATGAAGATTTGGGCCTCATTAAAAAACTGGCACCTCCTCCTCGTTAGAAGGCCAACGTGGAGGGTCAGCCCCCTTACCGGTCATCACGGGAAGAGAGAGAGATGGGGAGTGGAGAGGAGGAGGAGTAGAAGCATAAGGACCGGCTGTGTTACTCACTCTCTGAGCAGTATGGATCCCTTCATTATTGATAATCAATAGTCACATGACAGCCAAGAGGTCAGAGGTCATGTAAATGAAGCACTTTAAGCTCTTCTGCTGCAGTTGCCTCCGCAGTTGCATTCTGTTCCTGCCGAATGACGGCTTAGCACTATTGTTTGCAGTTGTTTTAGGTAGGTGCAGAACTCTAAAAGAGATCCAGCTCAAAACTCAAAATACACAACATGCAGACTTTTTCTAATTTGTAGTTCAAAATGGAAATTTTAATGAGTCTAAGTCAGTGTCGTATTTTGTTTAGGTAATATTTTACAATACTATGCAAATGCTTATGCTAATGGAAAATATGACATCATATTCCTTGTATAGATAGGAAATAAAATAATTTTACAGGAGGCAATTACGCCATACTCAGTCAAGCACACCAGATTAAAAAGCAACCCATGAGCAGATATGCCAAACGGAGCATTTGAAGGATGGTTTGATATTTTCTGCAATATGTCACAGATTGCTATACGGAAACGTAAAGTGTGTGTGTGTGGTGTGTGTGTGTGTGTGTGTGTGTGTGAGAGTATGTGTGTATTTGTTATTAAAAATGTAAGCAGCATATTTCTACACCAGTGATAATGACTGATAATCAAGCCAAAGACTCTTGAGATTTCAGATGGCAAAAGTTTGGGTCTCTGGAGAAAAAAACAACCGCAAAACACAATGAAAAATATTAGCTGAAAACGCAAATATGCATTTTCACATCTAATACCCTACAGGCCACAAATGTGTGTGATTATTGTGGGGTGCGGGGGTTATTACCACGCAATTAAAAGGAATACATGTAAATAATGCGATTTGTTTTTGCCTTTGCAGGGGTCCAAAGGGGTCAACTAACAAAAGTTCATACAAGCCGTGAGTGTTGCCAGGAGCTTTGCTCCTTTTTTCTTTTTTCCTTTTCCCAAAAACAAAACAAAACAACAACACAAAACCCCACATTTAATTACAAGGTGTGGTGCGTGTGCAGGCAGCATGAGAGCAAAACAAAAAAAAGACTAGAATTCAAACAGATCTGCACAACAGTGGGAGCAGCGCGGTGACCGGAAAAGACTCAGCTAGTATTATTCATTCATAATAAAAGTGGGCAGAAATCACATGTGTTTAGAATTACACAGGTTCTCAGAGGTAGCTTATGGCCTGTTGAGAATGCGCATTAAGTCTTAGCAATATTACTTTATTGCAGCTTAGCTTTGGTTAATATCTGTACTCAATACAGATTTATAAGGCTTGAGTGGTCAACGATGATTCACTTCGCTCAGTAGGGATGCTGTTTAAAATTAATATTATAGATCACCCAAATTCCGTAAAACACAGGCCTTTGCGCTCTTTCTGACAGTTTTACTACACAGTCTGTTGTTCTGAATTGATTCGAGCCTTTTGTCTCTTTGTGCTGATGAGAATAAGAAAGAAAGAAGGAAAGAAAGAAAGAAAAAAAAAACTAAATCCACCGTGTCAGATATTATAATAAGAACTTGTGTTTATCTCAAGACTGATTTACTTTGATAACCAGAGTTTCTTTTATATGTTTCCCTGTTGGCCCCTCCCTTGTGAACCAGTACGACTAATCTATCATATTAACCGCATTATTATTATTGATAATAATAATTACAATATTTGGCTAGATCCAAAGCTTTCAATAGTAATATCTGTACAAAGCCACATGAGCTCACTTTTAATATAACTTTAACACACAGAGAAGAAAGAAGGTGTTTTATTGTTGTCAGATTTAGAACATGTGAGGAGTAGTAAGACCGATACGGCTTGGGTCGTTCTGACACACATAGTGTTGGCTGTGCTCTTGTCTCCAAGCCAGCTTTTAGTCTACAGTTCTACCCATAATGCACCAGAGCCACTAAAAATAACAAGGGAGACTCTGCAAAATGGGGTCCTAAAGAGGAGAATGTTGGTTGTGACCCAATAGCTTCATGTCAGATAGGAGGGTATCGTGCAGTGAATGTATGAAACATGGAGCTGTCTAATAGCCCCTGAATGAACTGAAAGGAAGTGGCTCCTGCCCTTGCAGTTAGCCTGTAGGCAAAAAAAGCAAAGCAATGCTGTATTACTGTTCGCAGAGGGCACTGATAATTCACCGCTCGTGAAATGTTGCCGCAACGCACTGGAATAATTAATTTAAGTGATATGTTGTTGATGAGTTTACTGCCTGTTGTTTTAGAGTAGTGGACTCTTTTGTAGCTTTTCGGGGAGTCTTTTAAGAATGACACACCACGGAAATAATTAAACTCTCTTAGCAAAGCGTAATTACTTTGACGTCCTCTCAAGAATCAACACTCAGCTGAACAAATAGTTTTTTTTTTCTTAACAATGATATTACACGGGCTAATTTCTATTTACTTCATTTAGAATGCACACACACCCTCAAAGTGCTGCGCTCTCCCAGTGTTTTCGCCCTGAAATAATTAGCCTCCTGAGAAATAAAGGTGCATTTACTTGATGCGGAATGATTCTCCATCCGCAGACGGTAACTCACTCGTACCTGACCACGTGGCCCCCGTCTGCCCGACAGCTCCACCGTTCTTTTGCGATGTGGATCAGACTTTTTTTTTTTTTTCAGAGGCATAAGTATGTCACTGAAAACTTTTTAAACAGAGATCTGTCAGTGCTATGCCTTCATCAATCAAACCACCTGTCAAAGCAACACGTTTGGTTCAATTTTCACCTCTAGGTTCTCACCAGGCTCTAGAGTATAGATCTTTTTGTCTGAAGAGCTCCAGAGCTGATGGAGCCCAGACCCTCCTTCTTGTCTGCCTGCTGGAGCCACTGTGTCCGGCTGGCCTTCTGGACCTCTGCAAACCCCCCGCCCCCCCCAAACTCAACTACCTGTCTAAGGCCCCCTGTATCCCAGCGTTGACCGGCTGGCCTGATTGGACTCCTCTCAGAGTGAAAGTACCGCCCCGTCACCCCTGTCGACTGCAGAATCTGTAACTGCTTCTCATCACGTTCGTTCCCTTCTGCGAACACTGTTTGCTCTCAAAATAAATGCTTTTAGGGCAAAGCAAAATATGACTTAAAAAGCAGAAACAAAACGTTTCTCCTGACAAAAATATGTGAGTGTGTAATTGCATGTGCCAAGATGATGGACTGCATAAACAGATTATTTACAATGTGGTCACTCACACAGTAAATGGCTCGTGATGACCCCGATTTATTTATTTATTCATTCATTTTTAAATTGATTTATGTAAACTAGCTCTTAAAAAGAAAAAAGAAAAAGAAAAAAAGCAACAAGAACGCAAGAACTGAAATATACAAATTAACCAATATAAAACATTACTGCAGTATTCTGTCAAAGCAGCTGCTTACACGCTATCACACACTACTGCACAGTTCAGAGATATCCTAGTTTATTGATTATTGATCAGTTTTTGGAGTGAATGCATGCATGCATTAACAGGGTCTGAGAACAGTTACTAGAGTTACCAGACCTACTTTTAAAAACAGAGGTAAAAGGAGCATGTTTCAGAGAGGCGGTATGCACAGCGCATCACTGAGGTAAAACACAAACAAACTGAGACACGTGCTCACTCTTACACATGCACTCCTGCATGCAAAGAAGAACGTGTCATCTCTCTATAGAGACATTAAGTAAATAAACATGCGCTCAGACTCATAAATGCAAAGCCACGCTGACAGACAGAGGCGCATCAACAATGACGCCTTAAAAAAAAAAAAAAAGAGAAAGAGCGAGACAGAGACCGAGACAGAGAGAACGATAAAGGAAAAAGAAAAACACAAACTTGTCTGAAGCAATGGTGCACATTTAGTCTAAAAAGTTTTCTAATGAAGTCTCTTTTGAAAACATACAACTGTATAGTTTTATAATTGTCTGTGTCCTGTGGCTTAAATCAGAAATAATCTACAGCAAATGGACAGTGACAGCTCAGATTCTCAGAAACACAGAATAGGCCTACTTGAAGGAGAATGTGTATGCCTGTAACAAGTTATACGCCCCATTAAAACTGTACCAGAATGCATTGCACAAGCCAGCTTTGAGTTGGAGTGTTGATGAAAAAATCCAAGGCATTTTGACAAGAGGGTAAAAAAAGGGTAAAAATCTCAAATGTTCATCTCCAGAGAGCACCAAGTTGATATAGTTCATATTTCCTACATAAGAAACAACATAAAAATGAAGCAGCATAATGTGTATATTGATTATGTTCATTCCTGTGAATACACACTGTTAAGCAGTGCTGTTTTCATACTGTCCAATGCGTTTAACTGTGAAGCAACGGAATGAGTGGAGGCTCAGAAATCCAATCAGACCCTGGATTGGAAAAAGAATGCGTAAGTTGAGAAACATCGCAGACGCCTTGGCCCAACATATGGCCAAGATAGGATCCAAAAGGAGCAGACTGTAGGAGTTTTAATCACTGTATCTTTTGCATTTCTTCCTCTGTCAAAAAAAAAAAACAAAAAACCCTCTTTTACTTCCCCGCAAACATGGAAGAATAACAGCTGTCAAAGAACTTTTCAATGTTGCATTCACAGAAACTGTACATACACTTCATCATTCAGTTTATGACAATCCTCTTGACGGGGATAGTTTCTAAAATTAAAAAAAAAGAGGGAGGAATCGGCAGCTCAAAAATAAGATGACCGTTAAAGTGTGGTGTTAGTACAGAAGAGTAGTCTGTACAAGTTGTGATACAGTGTGCCTGATTCAGCAAAACACTGTTAAATTGTAAATGTTCTTATTAAATGAACATTTTACAGCTAACCCACGTAACACTGGAATGAGACTCTCCATAATAATGGTGGAGAGATTGTGGACAGCATGCGATCAGCATGTGAGATAGCGTGAGATTTCCAGGGAAGAAAAAAAACAAAAAAAACAGACAGTGTTTTTCAATCCCCTGCCTAGGAACCCAATGCTCTTTTGTCAAGCAAACTCAGCAAGCCAGTCGTTCATAATTAATAATTCATATCTTTGTATAGGGTGTGCAATGGCTATAACTTGAAATATTTCAAAGGGAAAAAAAAAACATAAAGAAATTCATGGTTGTGGATTTTGTGGTACACTCAAAGTAGCTACATCTATAATCAGAAATATATTATTTATTATGGGACATGACCAACCATATTTTATTCAGCAGAAAAATAGAAATTCATGCAGGTTAGTCGAGCTAGTCTTGTGTAAGGAACATATGTGCCCTCTTTGCTTTTGAATTTAAATGGAGCGGCCAAAAGACAAGCATTACGGCAAGACAAGTACTTCCTGTACCGGATAAGAGCCAAACCAACAAAAGAGGGAGATAGAGGAAGAGACAGAGAGAGAGAAGAGAGTGAGGGGAAAAAAGAGACAATCATTCCAGTAAAACAGAAACAAAGAAAAATGAAACAATCTTTCTGACCCACAAAACACTTTTACAAAGAGATAGGAGGTCCTAGCTGCTCTTGGCTTTCCCCCTAAAAAAAAAAAAAAAAAAAAAAAAAAAAAAAAAGCAGAAGAGAAACAGGAGGAAAAAAAAGCCATTTTCCCCGGTCAAGGGCATCCATTTCATTATAAAGGTAGTCCCGCCAAAACAAATATTATTTTTGAATCTTTCATTATCTTTCTCTGTGGAAGTGAGCTAAAGCAGCATGTGTCAGTATTAGCAACTGCCTGGCCAGCTGTTGTGCCTGGCTGCACAGTGACTCAATGTCAGCGGTTCAAAGCCGGCCGGGCTGGAGGGGAGCAAACCGCATAGGTCATAGAAGCCTTCTCAGGAGTCTAAAGGACACGGCTATCTGTCTCAATCGCATTCCCCTCACGTTTCGGCCGCTGCACTGTATCTGTTGCTGCGCGGCCTACACGCGGGGAGCCCTGCTAGGCAGGGGGGCCAGAGAGGCCAACGCAAGACGACCATCAAAGACTTCCACAAAGCCATGAAAATGATAATCATCTCTCCAGTCAAAAGCAGTAAGCTGTGTATGTAGAGCATATGACAGTGACATTACTGTCTACTCGCTGCTGTTCCTATTATTGCTATTTATATTCTGTTTAGGCGTTTGTGTGTCTGTTTAACAAGCTTCCCTTAAGCTGAATTAGCACTGAAGCCAATAGAGCTAGTATTGCCAGCACTACTACTAGAGGTACTCCCACTAGTACCGCAAAATCTATGACAGGAAATAATCGTGCTTACACCCTATTATTATTATTATTATTATTATTATTATTATCATTATTATTATTATTATTATTATTATTATTATTATTATTATCATTATTACTATCAGCGTACAGGACTGAGCAGAGGAAAGTGAAGGTGGATGGAGGAAGAAGAAGATGATGGATCATCCTTCTCTAAGGACATGGTGATGAAATCTTGAACAAGCTGGCGAGCTGGGTTGAGGGGGTTAATGAATGTTGAATTGAATTGACTGCGTGAGGCAGTCATGCTCCTTAAAAAAAGGGGCTCCCTATTCCCAGTACCCACGAGCACCGAGAGTTTATCTGCGTCCGACATGATATATGAAGTCAGTTCTCAATATCACTGACGTTAACGACACATAACGGAGAGGAGCAAATTGCTCAATTTGAGCAAAAATGTGCTTCTGATTCACTCAGTGAACAGATACATGAGGCAGCATGGGGTGGGAGTCGGGGGGGGGGTTTCCACTTTTTTGATTAGTAAATTTAGACTCATGGGTTTATTCTCTCAGTGATATGTGGATGTCTTTAATGAGAGGTCTATAATTTAAAAAAAAAAAAAAAGCAAAAAAAGTGTGGCCATCTGCAATAAATCTTGAGAGGAGAACCTCACTTTTTTGTTATTGATGCACAACTTCACTGTGTCTGGCTGACTTTTCAGAAACTTTTTCTAATGCAACCATCTAGAGCTGGTCTGAAAATACGCTGTGATTCTCTTGCCCTAAATGACCCTTCTGGATGATCATTTTAAAAGAACTCCTCTACTCTTCTCAATGTGCCGGAAAAAAACTCCCACAAAAAACAAGAACAGAGTCTCAAATGTGCATAGGATAAAACCACCCCCCCCCCCCAAAAAAAAAGTGCAGAAAGAGCTGTTTGCAGTGTAGCTCTGGCAGAACTGAACTTCACCTCTCTCTCCCTCTCTCTCTCTCTCTCTCTCATCCCCCCTCTCTCTCTCTCTCTTTCTCTCTCTCTTTTAAATAGAACCCCTTGAGGTTCTAGAGTCATAGCACCTTTCATTATAGCCGGCTGCAGCCTGCTGTCCAGGCATCATTAGTAATCTCAAAAATCAGCGACGGAGGACGGGCCATTCTTCATCTACCTGTCTCTCTCCTCTCTGCACTCATGCTGTATATATACATACAAATGTTCTGACACGTAAGAGATTGGGGGGGCTGGGGTGATGTGTGTGTGTGTGTATGTGTGTGTGTGTGTGTGTGTGTGTGTGTGTGGGGTGGTGGTGGGGGGGGCACTGGATGCGGGCAAGAGGCCGCTGTCACAGTCTCTCTCTGTGAACCTCGTTTGCCACTAACAGTTAAATGAATTACTCTCACCCGTGTGGCTCCTGTACAATTATACAGAAATGGTGACCACTGTCTGTTTTTCTGTTTAATATTTACCACAGTGCGTGTGTGTGTGTGTGCGCGTGTGTGTGTGTGCGCGCGTGCGTATGTGTGTGCATATGTGTGTGCGTGTGTGTGTTTGTGTGTACATTTCTTCTAAACTGCACTGCCCTCTGTTGGATATCAAACAGTACATAAAAGGATGGAAAAACGGAGAAAAGTGAATAGCTTCCCTCTGCAGCGGGCTGTTCGTAGTATCAGTGTACAAATCTGCACTGTTTCTGCAGATGAAGATGCATGTTTCACACTCATCAGCGTAAAGCGTCTAAAACACACACACATCTAAGCTCCTCATTCTGTTATGTATCTGTATGTTGCGTGTGAGTGTGAGTCTATAATATAGATGTGCATTCACATACCATTCAAGCTACACAATTCATAATGCATCGTATAATTTTGCTGTGTACTGACATTGTGTAATTTTGGGTAGGTAAATATTGCATACAAAAAGAAATGCCACAAGACAGTGTCTACTTACACAGACATTTCACCTTAATAATTAATGTAATTAATATGTAAATATTCAGGTACTGGGTGGTCACCGAATGTAAAGTGTTTCATCAATTTGCATATGAGAAATTATGACTGGTTAAAGAATCACAAATTCTCTGTGCAATTTAGAGGAACTCACTGGTCTCCTGTATAAACTGTATAAACCCGTACCCTGTATTTCAGAGGTTCTTGCTTTGGCAGCTCCTGGCTTGGCTTTTGTTTGTCTGCTAATATTTGTTTTTGTCTCATTTTCTCATTATGTTCCTATTTAAATGTTTTGAGTTTGACCGTTGCTTTGCCAGCAAAAGTTTAACATGTCATTTCCTATCAGTGGTTCTCCGTAATTTTTTTCAGAGCAGCTCTGTTTCTTCTCAATAAGCTCAAGTCCTGGGAAATTAGTTATTAATATAATATTGCAGATCTGTACTCTAAAACACACAGAACACAGGAATTATAATATCCAGAACCACAAAATGAAATCTGACTCTACATATGGTTGTGTTTGAAACACAAAAATCAGTTGTCAGTTTTAGGCCAACTTTAGTTTAATATGTGGATGTGAAAAATTGCAAAATTTGTTTCCACATTTTTTCCCCCAACGTTTTCACTCATATTATACAACTCAAATGCTGTGTAAATGAAATGTAACAGGAAACTCAGATGCAGTCTATTTTTTTTCTGTATTTAACATTAGCGTTGTGAGAATGGATTGTAACATCTGTTTTTCGCTTTGGCTAACGGTGGTTAAAGTTATATGCGCATGCTTGCCGTTTTATGCTTGTATTGAAAGTGATTGGGTTTCTTTTCTTCTCTGAAATTCTCAAATGCCCCTAACTGGATATTGTCCTTCAACACAACAGATGCTTCCTTAAAGGGCTGGCTCTTTTGGGCTCAAGTTGGCCCTGTTACAGGCCCTTCCCCCACAAGCCCCCTTTAAATCACGGCTTCACGGACATTAAAAATAGAACAAATCTGGACAGAGGACAAGGAACAAATGTGAGAGAGAGAGAGAGAGAGAGAGAGAGAGAGAGAGTGAGAGAAGATGGTTTGAGAATGATGCATTCAGTCTACTGTAATAGCTTCTATAAAAACAAACAGGGGCATACAATGCCGCCCCTCAGGGTATGTTCCTTTTTTTTCTTCTTCTTTTCTTTCTTTTTTTAATATAGTTGGGCCACCACATATTTCATTTCTGCCGTTGTGTTAGGCACTTGTGTCACTCAAATATTTACAGGTTAAGCCATAGCCACAGTGTGTTGAGGGTGGTAGTATTCAGTGTCTGCCCTGTGGTAGGATGAAGTCTGGAGTACTGAGAGAGAGAAATGGACTGCCCATGAGATGGAGAGGGGGAGGGAGAAAGGGACAGAGAGAGAGAGAGACAGAGAGACAGAGAGACAGTAGGGGGAGGGAGGAAGAGGAGGGGGTGGTCATGCCTTCATCACGCTTACTGAACTGGCCTTACGAGAGACGCCGGTGTGTCAGCAGACCCTTTGTTTCCCATGATCCCTCAAACCATCTGTGTACCCAGGATGCTGATCAGCGGAGATGAGGCTGGGAAAGGTATGGAACGTGAAGAGAAAGAGAGCAACAGAGAAAAAAAAAAGAGTAAGAGAGAGAGAGAGAGCTTTTGGCTTGTTTGTGCTCGGTGAACAATGAGATAAGTCCAGATTGAAACTGAGTGTTTTGTCCGTATCTAAATGCAATCTTTGTGTTGAGGAGGAAAAACTACAGTATCAGTGTCTGGAGCTGACATGTGGTGGATGATGTAGAATGAAACGGAGAGAGGAAAACTGAAATATGCTGTGTTATAACTAACTGAGATAATTCTTTATGTGCCTTATCCCTCAACACATTTCACATTAGTTCATGTCAAAAAAAAAAAAAAAAAGTTTGTGACATATTAAAAGTAAATATCAGTTATGTTTTCAACTTATTTTGATAAGATGGATATCATCATAAATTCAATATATTCTGCAGGTATACTAAGGAAAAACAAAAAACAAAAACAGAAACAAGCAAACAAAAAACAAAACAAAACAAGAAAAGTTCTATTTGATTCTGACTTCTTGACCTGCAATAAAACCAATATGACAGTCCAACAACAGCTCTCCATTCCTTTAACTCAGACAAGTTCATGACAGAACCGCTTCAGAAAAATGACAAGGTACTGTCTGCATACATACCTCAAAATTTAATTATTGTTATTAATACTTCAGACATTGGCAGGTCTGAGAACATCAGACAGACACACTCGCTGTGAAATCTAATTTATCCAACACGCAAATCCATCATTTTTCAGAGTCGTCCCCGTTTCAAACCACGCATAAAATGCCCACACCCCTCAGATTGGCCTCTCTGACAAAGGGAAAGAAAAGGACATGAAGGTACGTTCCAATCGATGCTGGAATCCCTCGGATTCGGGAAGCAGCTGAATATTTTCTCCAACTTTGCATTTTTTTTTTTTTTTTAACTCTTGCTCAGTAAAGATGGCCGCTTGGGAGCCTGCTTGTTTTCACTCTCTGGGCTCATCAATACCTAAATCCTGGTGAACAAGTGACACGGAGAAGCTGTAATCAATAGTTCGCCCTGCATTTTTCCCCTTCTTCTGGTCAAATGGTTCAGCACAACTGACAGCCCTGACACTTGCAACATGATGCAAAATCATTACCATCAGCCCATGGAGATGAGTGGTGGAAAACATGACACAGTCATTAATGACCATGGCAAACACTGAATAAACTAGCTCCCTGCTAAAGGATTTGTCAAGTGGAAAAAAGATGTCGGGGCTAAACTTCTCCCTCTGTATTGATTCTCTGGTGGTATTGAGCCACCGTGAGGAAATCTCGGTCAATATGAAACCGTGGCGAGTTGTGATATGTCAGTGATAGAAATGTTTTAATTTGCACCCTTAGAGAAAACTCTTTTCATGATGACCAGTACATGCCTACTATGGTTTTACAAAACTGCGGCTGTGATAGAGTGTCACGGCAAACTGAAATATTTTGATAAACACAATTATGTTCATATATACACCCCCCCCCTCCCTCCCCCTTATACAAACACACACACACACACACATGCAAATACTCTCCCTCAGGTTCATGCATTGACCGTGGAAAACAGTATGGTGCACAGAAAAATTCCACAGCAGTTGGTCAGTTTCCCACTGTCTGCTGCAAAAATTCATTTCTAACACATGCATTTTTCTGCCATCTGAAAAAAAGTGAGCTCAGCTGAGCTGCTCTCTTTGGTATAATGTGTTGAGTCTCTCTATGTTTGTACTAGTGGCTTCTTTCTTTGCCTTCTCATGAAGTTGAAGGTCACCGCATAAATTATATGTACAGAACAAACTATAAAAAAAACCCTACTGTACATAACATATTACAATAAAAAGCTTGTTTGTGTGGATGGAAGGCTGTCAGGTGGAACGTAGGCAGCAAATAATTGTTTTTGACTGTTATTTTGAGGCTTGGAACCGACAATTTAATGTACCTGTGCATCTCTGATAAATCGATCTAGCATTACCTCCCTTAAAATTCAAATGAGCAGCTTACTGAACAACTGCTCTGACGGTACATTTTTCACACAAGATGGCTTAATTGCACTTCATCTCTCTCCATCAGTAAGAGATTTTGGACTTAGAAGAAGTCGTACACTGCAAAAAGCAATATTGCTGTGTCAGTGAGATAATAAATCCAGTCACTAAACAGTTAATGTCTTGCTGTCATTATGTGACACTTATTGGTTTTGGGGAAAAAAAAAAAGAAAAAGAAAAAAAAAAACTTCTTGAAGCTGGGGAAGTGTCTCAACTCAATTAAAAATGAAAATCAAACATTTTGGAGAGCGTGGACTATTAACACAAGTTGATGAATATAGGTCATAACACAAAGAGAAAAAGAAAAGCTTATTAATTAAATAATAAGAGCAATTCCTTTACAATCAGTCCCAGTCAAATCATTTCAGAGGAGAAGAGGTGGTGGGAAAAAAAAAAACAAAACCCTACAGCGCAGACTATTCGTTGTTTATAATAAATGAGATGTTAACACAGAGACGCAGGGTTAAACTGCATGGTGAACTTCTACATTGGCCAAAGAGAAAGGCAATCACCTGATTGAAAATAGACTGATTAGTCCTTAACATTGTGACACAAACCATATTACAAACCAGCATAATCCAGGTTATAGTCAAATAGGGTCATCACAGAAATTAACTTTTTGTTCATTAATTTGTATGGATTAGCAAAGGGCAAGAAGACAGCAAATCTGTTCCAGTTTTTTTTTCTTATGAAAATCATTTAAAAGTGTACATCAATTGTGGCTGTTGGGTGACTTTGAGGTTAATCAGGCTGATGTGTCTTTTTAATTGCTTTCTATTCAGAGTAAATTCATTAGATAATGTTCTCTTCAAAATTCATGAATCAATTTAACTGAGGAAAACCACATTAACAGCTTTGGTTTCATTACTACACGCTGTCATGTTACCAGACAGCTTCAAGTGTTCCTTTAGGCAAACAGATTTTGTGTACCATGATTACTTGAAAAAGGATTTATTTGAAATCCATTTCTTTCCCCCCATTACTGTTCTCTATGAAGATTCAGTGCCAAATTACAACAATGGAATAAGCTCCAGAAAACCCCATGCTAATCATGTAGGTACAAGCACATACTTGCAGGCCTTTGCCTGTCATGTTGACTGCTATTTTGGTACGGTGAATTTGTGCCAATTCCAGGGTGGGTAGTCCTGGCCTAAGGCTTGTTGGTCCTGTATGAATGTATTAGAGTAGACTACAATGGAAATCTCTTGCTAATCATCAGAATCAGAGGGAGAATGCTGTTGCATAAATTTTTCATTCAGATAAATCAGATATTGTAGACCTCTAATCAAACTTTTTTTTTTTTTTTTTTTTAAGGTTGTAAGAATGTTGAAGATTTCCATTCGTTCTTTTAATGACTCATTCTCTAAACACTCAAGGGGAGCTCTGGTGATAAAGTTTAGATTTAAGGACATGAGAGGGAACCCTCCATATTTGCTAATCAGAGGGAAATGGCTAAATTACATGAATGACACCAATAAGCAGGCAATTATTATGTTGTCCATGGTTTGATAAGTCACACCTTTCAAAATTCAGCATTTTAAATTCAGCACTTTTCAAACTCCTAACAAACTTAGACAGTTTTTCTCACATTACACATCTGCTCAATTTATCGATTTTATTCAATTTGCACTTTAAAATAATTTGTTACTTTGGGGGGATGGGATGTGTTGCATGTGCAGGTGTAATTGTAAAACACTCATTCACAAAGTTACATTTTAGTTCATGTGCAAGGAAATAGAAATAGGATGGGCTATTACGTTCTCCAAAACATTGTGTCATATAATATGTCATAGGCTGATTAAATGGAATGCAACAGCTATGTTTTCCCAATCTGTTAGAATGCCATATTGGATGAATGACCAGGATTTTGGGCTCGGATACTGTTTCACAGTGATGTAATCTAGTAGTTACATGTGTGACAAATATTTTGCATGTGAATTATTTCTGTGTTTTTTGTTGAGCTGTGTCACTTAAATTAATTGCTGCCACACTACTGGTTGACATCAGTAGCGACTTTGATTGGCAAAGTAGGTGAGCACACACTACTAAATTTTGATGGAAAATGGTGAGTTTATGACACAGAGAAGAGTGTTCAAGGTTGTGTGAAACTGTGTCTCACACACACACACACACACAGATACACACAGGGTGCGTTCAACATACCAGCCATCTATTGATGACTAACATTTTAACATCGATCGTGATATAATGCTCCGTTTGTTTTGTTGGAATAGTATGGCAACCACCTTCATTATTTACATATTTCGTCTGCTTATTTCTTTTATTTTATAACCAAATTTCTCGACAACATTATTTAGCAAATTAAACAAGTCTTTTATTTTAAACACTGGTGTCTACCCCATTTCTCTTATCAGGCCATAAAATTTACTTACCGCAATGCATTGTATTTAACCCAAAAGAAAACAAACTAATGAGCCAAAACCTAAAAATAAATGAATAATAATAATTTGATTGTACATATTAAGTGGTGTTTGGCTGCAACTGCTGCTTTGTCTGTTACTAATTGTGGAAGAAGACAGAACCAGCTAGGCTAGCTACCTAGCTTAGGTAAATGGAGCTGAAAGGAACATGAATTTACTTGCCCTGTTATAAAATGTCCCAATCTATGAGGCTATTGAGAGGTAAGTGATATTTTTCCACCACATTCATTTGTACCAGGTAAATAGATGGATATTTTCTTACCTTAAAGAATGCTACACTTTGTTTGCCCATAAGCAAGATAACAAACTTCAAATGAATCAATTCAAATGAAGTTTATTTTACTAACTTAAAGGATATCTCATATCACATCCACAAAGACTCTCCAAAGTTTTCTGCCTAGATCACAACTCTTTGATGGGGTCAAAGGCCTCAAACAGTGATTGAAATTAGTCTAGATCTAAACTCCAGTTTAGCCTACATATATTCCTAGCATGGAAACAAATGCTAAGCTGTTTCACACACCACTCAGTGTTGCAATTGAATTGTATGGTTCAGTGAGCATAAATGTCACTGGTACTGTGTATTACACCGTGATCCATACTTATTTCATTTGACTGTGAAAATTTAACTTGTTTCAGCTTGCAGCAATTTCAAGAAGATTCACTCCATGACCATTAAGATTTCACCTCTGAAGGCAGAGCAAAATAAATGTTACACAAAGCTAACATAATGAAACACCAAACCAAAACAAAACTAAACAAAAAATCCATTGAAAAGTATCTTTCTCTCCCCCCCCCCCCCCCCCCCCCCCCCCCCCCCCCCCCCCCCCCCCGCCCCCTCTCTGGTGATGTTTTTTTTTTTCTTTTCCACTTCCTCCACTCATATGCTACCAACTTTATTAGCAAACACGTCATGTCGCTTTCCCCTCAACTAAAAATACCACCTCCGCTCCAAAATCAGCCCATGCCCCCCAGTTACTGCAAGCCCCCGTGCAGAGAAGCCACATAATCAAGGTAATTTGCCTGAACTTGGGGGAATATTTACCCAAATCCGGAGTGAATAGGTTTGATTGATATCTACCCATGTGACTTATTAGGCTTTGTCAGAGAAGAAGCCCCGAGGTGCTGTTAAATAATTTTTCATTGATAATCACCCTGTCACAACTATCAAGACAACTTTTTGAAGACCAACCTGACTGAGTGGGTGGAGAGGCCTCTTAATTTCTTAATAAATGATTCTTTAGCGTAGGACATGGATTAGGGGCGTTCGCCAAGGCACGTTATCACTGACAGAGCCGTCAGAGGGACAGGTGAAAGGAAAACTGGCAAGCTTTAATTTCTCTGCCGAGGAGCGATGGGCTCTTTGGGGATTAATCTCCTTATCAACATTGAGCCTTTGCCTCAGGGCAGCCGAAACATTCACAGGAAATCGTGACCATTTTTTTCTTCCCTTCCCTCTCTCTCTCTCTCTCTCTCTCTCTCTCTCTCTCTCTCCCCCTGCTTTTTTGAGTGATGGAATCAAACTAAAACCAGTGGTGCCAAGTTTGGTAGCACATTTATTTGAAAGAGAAATAGACAACTATGGGACAGAAAATGGCAGCAGGTGCTGTCAGTTCTAGTGGGTGGCGTTGATGAATGTGAACTGCAGGGGAGCCCACCGCTGTGCTGCTATGTTGAACGAAATAGCTGTGAATTTTTGTCCTTATCCAGAAGGTTAGTTTGTCAAAAAGTATTACCGCGTAATGACCTCGTGGACATTTTTAAGACTTTAAGACACCTTTTGTGACAAATGTTGCAGTGTACAAGAAGAAGGAGACTTAGAGGTTTGTCTAAACTGTGTGTTAAATGTAGGACTGGGATGCTCAGGGAATATCTGGCCTTTGAGATAATACATTTACTATATATTGGCTACAATGGGAAATGAATTTGAAAGTGCACGGTCTAAAAAACACTAAACCATATTCCATTAATTCAGACTAAACCGCATTTCCCATGATTCCCACTGTTGAGCTTGCTCTGTTGTGTCTGTCTGCTTACCCAGAGCACTGGGACGAGCCTCACTGTCTATGTCATGCTTCACACCTTAAGTTAAATGCCCACAGTGCTAAGGAGTCAATTACTATATCCCAGAGTAGACGTGTATGAAGTAGAGTTCTCTAGTCCGACAGGGAGCTCCCTCAACCCCCAGGCCCTTTCCTGCTCCACTGCTCTGGGACCTAGAGCCAGAGTGTTTTGTTTTGTCATTAATATTAATGTACATGTGCGGGAACATCTAAACAGAGCGAGTTATGGTGTATTTAAGACAGGTAATGTGAGATGGCGTAAGGGACCTATTGACAGCCCTCGTTGCCTCCCCTTTGCAAGAGCTCCTTTGCCTCTCTTGTCGTGATTCCACCTTGTCCATGACTTTCAGACGTTATCAATTATTGTCGAAGGAGCTGACAGCTGAAACCAAGACAACTCGTACACTGTCAAAACTTCAATGCGCGACTACATGTTCCTTTTGACGTGGCTGAGGCTATGCAAATGCACCACATAAAAAATTTACCGCTGGGTTAATTCACATTCTTTGTTTTTCTCAAAGGATGCGGCCCTGTCAGGTTCCTAACTCAATATTCTTTTATCTGTGTCAGATGACGTCAACAATATGCCAGCACCATCGATGAACTGGAATTTCTTGAACATCCGAGGTGATTATGTAAATAATAATATTCATGAATTTTACATTATAAAATAAACCAACAAGAATACAGTCACTAGTCAGCTACAACCTACGTACAATTGGGCTCATTATTTTTCAAAACAAAGAGAAATAGACTTAACACAGATGTATTTAGAAATGTATTCCATTCAAGCTTTTGTTCAGTTGAGTTAAGTCTGCTCACCCACACATGCTGGTTTTATTAAGAACTGGGAGCACTGGCCGTTGTACTCGTGGATCCCTGCAGATTTACCTTTGTCTTTGGGGGGTTGAAATAATTTCTCTCTCTAGGCCGCGAGAATGCCTTTCATTTCGGTCATTGCAGGTGAAGCAGGACCCAGTAATCTCCCATACTTAATGAAAACTTTAAAACATGGGGTGAGGAGGTCGGGCCCAGCAGTCCACCAGAACACCAACGTAAACTGTTTAAATAAACCTATCCGAGACCCTCTGAAATCTTAGCCGTGCATGCACCCTGTACATGCCGTAAAGACGTTACAGCTCATTAAGTTCTCCTAGAAAACAGATTAAGCCACTATTGGCCATAGGGGAATTGGTTGGCACGGGATTGGTCGAAAAAGGTGTATGTCTGTATTGATCAGGTGAAACCAATTGCATGGCTTTATGTCCACCATTTTGGCAAATATTTATGGAGGAGCCATTACTGAATCATTGCATTTCAGTGATTGGAGACCACATCTGGGAGAGAGAAAGCATTCAATAGGAAAACCATGTTTTCACTGCTGGAAAATCAAAGACAGGGTTTATAAAAGACAAAAGAACTAAATCCGGAATTTGCATTTTTCAGCATTTCATACCATCTTTTTGCGAATAAGCGTTTGCAAATCAAATAATTTGCATGTTGTGTAATTTTCTTTCATTTTATTTCAGTGACAAACCACAAAACCTCTACTTACCAAATTGGCGTTTTATTAAGGCCTCCAATTAAGGATGATGCTTTGTGGTACATTGCAAAAAAAACTACAAATGAGATCACAATTTTTTATGCCTACTAATAATAATGATATGTCTACAACATCAAGTTTTATCCAATATGCCTCATCGTCACCTGGAGTCTAGGTAGCTGTCATAGTCGTTTGAAAGGAATCATGCATAAAAACCCCTGGTACCCCCTTATGATTAGCTAGAGCCGGAGCATTCATTTTCCCCCTTTCCCCTCAAGATCACAGAGTGGGGAAAATTCTAGCACCCTTTTCCCTGGCGCTGCTGTAAAGAAGGTGATTAAAAACTTGAGGGTGAACGACATCTTCAGAGCTCTTAGGGACCCCTCCTTCCACTCGTCTGTGAGATGTTACCTTTCTCTCTATTACCAAAGGATGCATTACTGATGAGGAAGAGAATCTGAATAATTTCTAGAAGCCTTGCCCTCTTCAAAGGATGCTTTCCAGCATCCAGTCATCTCGTTCCCCTCCCACTCCATCTGAAACCATGACAGTCATCTTTTTTTATTAGTATCAAGGTTATAGCTATAGAACAGGCAATGACCACGAGAAGCAATGCCAAAGTCTGGGTTCTTTGGGGTTTCCAGTGTTTGAAGAAAGTGAACTGAAAGGTTAGGCTGTCTCAGTTTGACTCCCTTTGTATTTATCACTTTATTTTAACATTCCGTTTGAAATATGGGCTAGCATCACTTTTTTTTCCTTACTAGCCTCAGTGGACAAAACAATGGTAGCTGATGCAATCATTTGTTAAAAACAAACAAAAATATCCCTACATAAACAACAAAAAAAAAAGTAGAAACAGTTTGTGTTTGGTTGAATTGTTTGCTAAATATTGGTGACGTAGCATTGAGAATTAAATTAAATGATTTCCAGTATGTCATTCATATCTTATGAATTCCAAAAAGATATTCCATACACGTTAAAGTAAATGTGAAGATTTATGGTGCTAGCGGGCAGCCAGTGTTGAGGGAGTTCCAACTGACTTCTTTGAAAACAAAGGTTTGGTTTGTGTAGCATTAACATGTCAGAAAATGTTGACTCACCCAACAACGTGGAGACTTAGCAGAGAATGACTGATAAAACATCAGAGGAGTCAACAGTGAGTTCCTTGGTTTACATATGGAAAGTGAGCTCATTACCAAGGCATGGCACTCTTTGTTGTTTATGGTTGTGTTCTAACACCATAATATGGTGTCAGAACATCTTATCTATAAACCTATGACATTGGTTTAAAAGGAAAAAAAAAAAAAAAAGAAAAAAAAAAATATATATAGTTACATAGCTAAGTTAGATTATACTTTACTTTGCCGTGTCATTTCTTATCTTTGTCCTCTTTTTTTTCCCTTATTCTTTTGACTGTCATCTTGCTTATGCTAGCCTACTCAGTAACCCAGGCATCCGTAGATGAGCAGCCTCTGCGGAACTTGCAACTTGAGTGGCGCATTTGAATATTTCTGTATTCTTCTGTGCGCTGCGGGTTCAGGGGGTGACGGTGTCTTTTTAATCGCGGACGGCGGAGGTGAGGGCCTGACATGTTCGCCACGGCTTGCCGAGTGGCTTCATCAGGCTTGCCGTCTTCATTTTGCATGCTAACATGGGCAGGCCTGCCACCTTTAGCCCAGAGACGCTGTAAAAGAAGTCACCCACGTCCTCCTCGCAACCCTTCCGAGGCAGGCCACCTATGACCCAGGTAAGAGTTTCTGCATGTCTGCGTTATAAATATACATACATCGATTCTAGATCTCCCCTGGTTATGTCACGAGTCCTTTGATGTACATCAATAATGAATTGAAGCATAGTTGTCCTTACTGAGGGGAGATGAATAGAAACCCCTTTTTACTCACTAGCATATCAGAACAATTAGAGGCTTCAAGCAAACCACTAGAATATAAAAGGTGTATTTATTCATGCGGCAGTCCACCTTGTATCACTATAAAGTACATCAAACCATGTTAATGGTTTCAATATTTAGCTGCTGCAGGGAATCTCTCTATAAAAAGACAGTCAAAAAAGAAAAAAAATCCAGCTAATAGCTTTCTCTTCCATTAAGATAAAAAAGCTCAGTGCATCTCATCATCAGACGTCAATTTGCAAATCATTAAGAGCAATGTAAGATTCCATTAAAATACCAAGGATCCTGTCTCTCAATGGATTAATAATCTCTCCCTCTCTCTCTCTCTCTCTCTCTCTCTCTCTCTTGCTCTCTGTCTCTCTCTCTCTTTTTTTGATAATATTTAGAATTTCATGACTGTGTCCCCCAAGTTCCGCCTGGTCGTTTCAATCTTTTTCTACCATTACCATGCAGAGGGCTTTGCAGACCTAACGAGAGAGAAAGAGAGAGAGAGTGAGAGGTGCATAATCTCCTATTCAGAGCAGGTACTAATGAAGAATTCCATATATTCTGAAATTTAATTAAAACCCCAAAGATTTCAAATTAGATGCAATTTGAAGAGCCGGGGGCAGGAATACATGCACTTGCGTGGCAAGGGTATCAGACTGAAAGCTGATATCGTAATTGGTCTTGATGTATTTTTGTGTTGCCGGGCTGAAACACAGGGCTCATAACCATACAGCAATCCTCAGTAGATTACCTGCTCATTGAAAGTGCCATCACTCAGGTACTTCCTCACTAAATTACCATGCCACTAAAATGCACAAAGTGATTGGATTGAAAGAGTGGCACAGCTGCCCAGCGCCGCCGATGAGCTTTGCCTGCCTGCGTCGCCCCGCACTTCTCTCTCTCTCTCTTTCTCACTGTCTCTCTCTTTCTCTTTCTCTCCTGCACAAAATATGCTCAGCTGAATATTAAAATATAATTGGCATTCATCCTAAGTAGCTTAAACCATTTTGATATTTTCTTTTAAAACGATTTGGAGCCTCCGTAGTCATTATTTTCAAAGAAGCAATTCATAGTCTAATGACAGGGAGGTAATCAAAAAGGTTTTTATGCTCAGATAGACATCTAGCTGGAGAAAGGACACTTTATATGTCGCTTTTTTTTTTTTTAATTCCTTTGAGCATCTATTATTTCCTGCGTTCTCTGAGTGTGAATTACCTTCTGATGAACTGAGGGACATCTCGGGGACCTCTTAACGCAGGAGATGTCACTGTTTCTCTCTCGTCAAATATATTTTTTAACTCATGGCATGAATATTTCTGAGCCATCCATTAAATATCACGTTAAAGGTTTGCACCGTGTATACTGTGTGTGTGTGTGTGTGCGCGCGTGCGCGTGTGTCTGACTGTTAAGTCTGAGTGTGTTTTTCAGGCTGATTAAATGTTTGCCAACTACATTATGAATGGAACGCAGCCAGTGTATACATAACCACCATCTATAAGGATGAATGCTACATGTATGTCTTTAGTATTTGTTATTCATCATATCTGCTGTCATGTGATCTTCATTTACCTCACTAATTGACGAACAATTCAATAATCAAAACACCTTGCCACGCTGAGCCTGCAGGGGAGAGGGGGGAAAAAAAGGAGGGAACAGACTGGCTGTCTGTGCCTTTTATAAAAGGAAGCGTCATTCTCTCTCCATCACCACCGTTTTCACACGAAATTGTAAAATGTGTACCTGTCAATCATTTGTATTTGAATTTGCTGTTGACAGGAGCGAGCTCCTGGAAGATGGAAATATGATAACTTGTCATCTCATCATCGAAATTCCACGTCCGGCGCAGAGAGTGAGGGAGTAATAATTTTACAAAACCTCACAGTTTCAAAATAACTTTTAATATTAGTCGTGGGGGTAGGAAAAAGCTGTTGAATTATAAACCGATGGCACTGTGCTTCTTTGGCAGTGGCACCTGTCTTTTTGATGGAAATGAGAGCTAGACGGAGGAAAGGAAAAACGCCCCTGTAACTAAAATACAGTAAACCGTGGCTGACTGGGACAGCAGAAGACTTTTATGACGTGTCTTTTGAAATATTTTATTTATTTGGAAGTGTTTCAGGTTGTGTGGTCTGCAGTAAATTAAAAAAAAAAAAAAAAGCAAATGGAAGCGGTCTGTCATTTAAAGAATAGCAATGCTATTAGCAACGCTGTTTTTGAGAGCTAAAATGAAAGTGAGTAAAATTAAAAAGAGATTTATGATTTTATCATCCTGAATGTTTTTTTTTTTGTTTTTTTTTCCCTGAATGAATTAGAGTGATGTTAGTAACCATGCTGTGAAGTAACTCCTGTAGGGGAGTTTTCTCATAGTGGGTAATTAGTGTCATTCCACTCACGAAAGGCTAGTAATTGTCCATTCTTAATCTTCCTCCCTCCCCTCATCTCTCCCTCCTGCCAATCTGGCTTCTTAAGCCAACAAAAGGCTCATTGAAACTTTAGAGCTGTTCGTATGTGCTCACTTTTTCAAACGCTGAGCCAACAAATGTCAAGATTTGAGGCTGCTTTGCTTTCACCACCTGTGCCAAGAATTATGGAAAACCAGGCCAAGACTAACAGGGGCACGCGGAGTGGCTAACCACTAACTAACCGTCCTAACTAGCCCACGTTATACGCACTCTCTCTTTTCAAATGCTATAAAGCACAGCAGTGTGACATGAAGAAATAAAAGAGAAAAAAACAGCGTGATGTAAGCAGTGCTGAAAAGCATGAAGTGGAGCGCAGGGGGAGTGATAGACTGCCTGGCTGGGTTACACAGCCCAGCATGGGCCTGAGTGACAGAAAACAGACCTGGGAGGTCTGGCTTTGACACGGACTGATTTGACTACTATGGGTTCTGCAACACAGTCACTCAGATAAGAGATGAACAGAGGTCACTAAGAGGCCTGTGTAAAAACCACATAGAACACACGTGAGTGTTTGTAGGTGAACTTCCATAAACCAGTATGTCATTTACTTGATATAACGTTAACACGTTTAGGTTGGTATTAAAGTGTCTATTGCGGTGGTACTCTCTGAGAGAAAGACAAGATGAAAGAAGAATCCCCCCCCCCTCCACTTTCTTTAAACATTATTCAACCTTGTTTGTGGTTATGTCAGTTGAGTTTCTTTATTTCTTTCTCGATATCATGTTCAGCACTGCTCCACAACATTTATTAAGAGGAAACATTCTGAATATGACAGATTATTAAAATATAACTAAATACTTTTAATATTTAAAGTACTTAAAGTTGTTCTCAAGCAGCACCAAATATTTCTGTTAATATTACTCACAAAAGGCTTGTGCATGTATTTTATGAAGCAGATTCACTTTGAAAAACTGGAAGTCTGTGGGTGAGTGTGAATTAGTTCTATGATGTAGAATATCTTTCACAGTAAGGTTCATTGTGTTCAGTACGGTGCAATGACATTGACTATGCAAAATACTCCACTGTCTTTTTTGGGGGGTCTAGCAGCCGTTAGCCCCCTGGGACATGCAACATCACAGAAAGTTAAAAAAAACAAAAATGAAGAAAAGTTGTACTGTGTGGCAGTTTACTTGGTGGAGAATTTCACAGGGATCTGTCTGTTTTTGCCGTGTGGAAAGGATAGTTGTCAGTTCTTGAAATGCCGATGACATCACACACATTCATAAAACATGTCAAAACACCATGAGGAAACATAATAAACAACAAGAAATGTTTGCAAAGAAAACAATGACAGTGAATGCTAGAAAAAAAATCCTCCCCCCCCCAAAAAAAGAAAAAAACACTGAAACTGAGCCCTCTCTAACTATAAATGAATAATTTAGTCCCTGATGATTAAAAAACAATTACAATATGCACAGCTATCAGGTTAAATTTTATTCAGAGGCAGTCTGTACTTGTGTTTTCCCCAATTTTTTTTTTCCACTTAGACCCAAGAGGTTTGAACACAATTCATTATGTATGAGGTTCAACTTACAGTACTTGACTGTTGATTAATAGAAAGTTTTCAGCATGTATATTGGCAGCATGGTTTGCATATAATATAGCTCCTTGTTGTTTTTAGACTAATTATTTACATAGAGAAACTAACACATTCGCTCTCTCCCTTTCTCTCTCTGACACACACGTGCACACACACACACACACACACACACACACACACACACACACACACACACACACACACACAGTACTGCTTTTTAAATGCATGCATCTATTCTTGGATTCCTGAAATAGCCCAAAGGGCAGTTTTGGAATGAGGAATATGCAGTAGATCTGACAGTTTGGAAATGGGGGGTATTATTACAGTAAATTTGACACTTAAAGGGCAAACTGGCCCTGTCTCTCTCTTACCATCCCGTCCCTGATTAGCACGCTCAGCCGCCTTATGCATAAACATGAGGCTTGAAGAAGACCAAAGTGGCTAATCTTCATTTATTTAAATTCATTGTACAATATTTGATAGTGCAGATAAGTCTCTAGTTTGGTACACTTGACATTCAGTTGGCGATAGATCTTAGCTGTCTGAACACAATCTTATGTTAGTGCATTTAGTGTGTGAAGGGGAGGAAACGCTTCAGGCATACTCCTCCTTCATGTAGTTTATAGTTTTTAATACAAGTTTGCATAGCAGAAAAACAGCTGGATCTAAGTCATAAGTGTTTAGGGATGATAGAACAAGATATCTTGGGTACCAGACCTTGTTGTTGGTGTGTAACATTATATTTAAGTTCCTTCTCCCCAGGTCTTCTACATCTCAGTATGAGCTTGCTACACGAGTGAATTTGCCTTATTCAGTGCAGTTTATCTCAAACATTGTTCTTTTTTTTTTTCTATTTCTTTTCTTTTTTTTTTTTTAGGGGCCAGCACTTTGAATTAACTCGAAGTCTCTGAAAGACCCTGAGACCACTCAAGTGGAGTTAAACCATGAGAATTCATGCACATTTGGCATGTAAAACCTAATCACAAAATGCCACAAAATGATTTACTCAAACAAATGCTTTCCTATTGGTTCTAATGTCTGAACATGTTGTTTTTCTGTGGAAAATTCCGTTTTCTCGACTTTCTTGAACATATAACTGCTAACCAGTAGCACTCATGCCACTTCCTTCACACTTCCTCTCAGTCTGGTCTTTCAGATCCATTTACACCCTTTATGTATAAGAGGTTAAGCCAAACCTGTCAGGTCACTGACCTGTACCAGTTAGGAGGCAGCCTTCAATCAAGTTTAACCTTATCTGAAGGACAGACGTTTATAGATAAATACTTGGTCTGATATTGATGGACAATAGACAAATCCATTCATAAAAGGTAATACATAGCTTACACTGCGTCATTTTCTATCTACAGATGGGACAGAAAAGCTACATAGCCCAATATGTCATACTGTAGACTCTTGTTTTTGTGATTATAGTGAAGCTCTGACAGACGGAGAGAGAGAGAGAGAGAGAGAGAGAGAGAGTGTTTGTGTGTGTGTGTGTGTGTGTGTGTGCGTGTGAGAGAGAGAGAGAGAGAGAGAGAGAGAGCAAAAGATAAAGCGAATTTCTGGCTACAGACCTAATAACAGTAATAACATGAAGGGTTTGACAAAAATGACAAAACCTTTTCAAGGCACACCCTCTGATTGATGTGGTCTAAATGCGCGTTGTTGTCACTCAGACGGCAAGTTTGTCTGATTCCTTCTGTGCGGTTCCATTAACTTGTGTACAGGCTCATGAATAAGTAATTCCACCACTTAAGTGACTTTCTTGTAAATTGGTTTATACAGCCCCACATAAATAATACACATTTTATCTCCGGTATTTACCACGACAGCCCTGTAGCCTGTGCTTCAAAAGTGTGTCAGTGTGGCAGCTTTAACACTTCATCACATGTTCACATTACCACAAAAACACAATGATATTCATGCAGAGACAAGAGTCAAAAGTCCCATTTTTCATGAGAATGATTTACAGAAAGGAGGATTTATAGCATTCATGTTTCCCTGGATCAGGATTTTTCTTTCACTGAGAGAGAGGGTTTTAATTTCATTGGAAATACTGTTGAAGAATATGGTTTTAAGAAATTATATTTTCGCATTGCTTAAAAGAAAAACTACCTGTAGTGCTGTGGTGAATCCATGTTAATTTGTGCTAATTCACAACATACCGCTACAAGCACAAGTATTCATATGGTGAAATCCTTAATGTTTGTAGAATTTTTATGGACTTATTTATTTTATGTATTTATTTATTTGTTTATTACTTCCAGTCCTGCATAACTGCTCCCAAACCTGCCCCCAACCAACCACCCACCCACCTACACACACACACACACACACACACACAGACACACACACGTGCACACATACACACACCCGAACATATGAATGTGGCTATTTAGTGTTTGTCATTAACACTCTGTTGACTCATAACTGACAGACTGGCACGTCGGGGGCTTTACACAAAAACATGTTTTCATTTCATATCAACCATCACACTTCCCGCCCGGCAAAACGTGTGAGAACGAGACAAAACCAGCATATTGCTACCCGCTGGCTGCGTGCTCTGGCTACCACTGGCTTTCAGTGAGAGTCACTTGTACCTGGGGGGTGGTTATTCATAGACATGAACTAATTGTATGTTGACTGAATTAATGGGCTAGAAAAACATGCATACTTTAGTTAATACATACGGTGGGTGGGTTAGGGAGGTGGAGTGCGGAGGTGGTGTTGGTGATGGTGGTAGTGGTGGGCAGGTGGGTGGGGGGTGAGGGGGTCTCCACTGATGCATTGGTAATGAAAGGCTAGGCTCAGGGAAGTGTGTTAGTCTCCTTAGAGCGAAAGTGCTTGACCAATCATGAGTAGACCTGTGACTCATTGTTAAAAAACTGCTGCGAGATGTAAACACCTTGACACGCTTTAGAGCACACAGGGCTCGCCGATACGGCCGTGCCCACCCTCCATGCAGTCGCTTTTCGGATTTATGAATAAATTATTTGATGCGGGAATCCCCCTGGGGTGCGCACTCCACTCCTCCCAACCACCCTCCACCTCCCTCTCCAAAATTCATAGCAATTACAGAAGGGAGATTATTACCATTCAGTGAAGTGTTCTAGTTGAAGTTCATTGACTGGCAGGCATCATTTCTGCCTGTCCGGGCAGCCCTAAGCCAGTGTGACAGAAAATTCAATGTTCGCTTGTAGTGTGAAAATTCCTACCAAGTCACGTCAATATGCAGCGAAGGAACACAGTTGTGCTGTAAAATGTATTACTCCCCCATAACAAAGTGTGTGCCGTTTTTAGGGAGCTGACAACATTTCACCCCCATATGGGAGGTGTGCGTTCCACCCCTCTCTTTCCTCTGTGACTCTCTATTTATTCTCTTTCTTCTCGCTTACAGGTGATTACTCGCTTGTTTTAACCCAGGGGGCCCAGCCCAGGAAAATGAGATGCTAATCTGAAAGGTTTTCTATTTTATGATGGATCGTCCCCTGCCGCACAATCTGTTTTGGTGTGGAGCAGCGTCTTTGGTGCAGCGCTCGCTTGCGGTTTGTGCCCGTCAATTTAAAGACACACAAATCACACCTGATATTAAACGCCGTGTCCGACATAAGATATATGGACATGCGAAAGCCCAAAACAGTGTTTTTAGACCTGTTGAAACACTTCAACAGTTGAGATGCCGTACAATTCACAGAGGAGAATGGAACCATCTTTTTAAAGGAAAAAAAAAATCCTTCAAAAATAGCTTTTTAAATTCTTGATTTTTTTTTTTAATCAATTATTTTTAAACACAGTAACTAAACATCATTTGGCATGCTGAATAACCCTGACATTAATTTCAGACTTGACAAACAGACGTGTTTATAGAACAGTCTTTGTTTCATCTTTGCTAATTTTGTTCTTCTTTTTTTTTTCCCTAAACATCAGCAGCTTAACACAATTACATCTTTTTTTGTTACAGAGCCCCTTCAAGTTGAGAAAAAAAAGAAAAAAAAAACTGGACTGGACAGGATATGGTTGAGTCCTGTCTTTCTTTGTCTGTGGTGCGGTCATTGCAGATTGACCTCCATCTACTCCTCCTCTCTTCATGGCTGTGGTCTTTGTCACCTCACCTGAGCCTCCCAGCTTTATCCTGACCTGGGCTCCTGCTCCTTCTCACTCCCAGAGACTCCTCAAAGATAATCTTCTGTAACCTGGACTTTCATCATCCTCCTAAAAGATGTTTTTTAAGTTAGCCTCTACTCTTACCTTTGCTCTGCCTGAAAGAAGTGCTCTATAAATGTCATTTTACCAACCATATTTTTGTTATTTTTGTTATTTTTGCTAAACTGAAAGTAAACCAGACCCAGATACTACACCGCTGTTTTGATTTTGACCTCGACAGCTTCACAACAGCCGACAAATCGAACCTTTTGTCTTCTTCATCTACAATTAGTGTGTTTTAACACGAATCCTCTCTGTTCTTGGAGGATGTCTGCTCCATTGCAAGTTTGTCTGTGGTGTTGAAAAATGCAAGCTAAACAGATGCTCCACTCAAGCCCAGTGAAGTAGAATCTCGTACCAAAATGCCACTTTGTACGCTCGCGTTGTCGCCATACATATATATTGCCAGTTGTCTGACTTCCACACAAGCAACGCACTTTAAATGTCAGGTCGTATCAAAGCACCCTTGGCATCACCGCTCCCATGATATCTGAGCTGCCTGTCACCTTAACTCATTTTTCTTTCCCTCCTTTTTCCAACTCTTGAGTGACTCCGGCTAGTTAATAAATAACTAGGCTCGGAAATGGAAGACACATTTCTGAGTTATGGAGACCATTTCAAACATCCAGCCTCCTTATCGCCACACTTAGAGATAACCAAGCAAGATTTGGCACAGCTGGAGAAGGGAAAGGCTTGCTTTCCTGTCTTCACTGGGTTTCAATCACCCCACAACCTCCCCATCCCCTCCCCAACCATGGGTGAATGCACTGTCCTGCATGCTCATTTCATTTCAGTTCTCCTCCCTCTCTCTCTCTCTCTCTCTCTCTCTCTCTCTCTGTCTCTCTCTCTCTCTCTCTCTCTCTCTCTCTCTCTCTCTCTCGGTTCTGTGGACCAATACAAGATAATGTGGGCGGCACATATGGACAGTCCAACTCTGTCTCTCTTACAGGCAATGAGAGGGCATTTTGGTGTAGGGGAGTGTTTTTTTTTTGGGGGGGGGGGGGTTACTGTGAGCCCTCTTACGCTTCACATGGCAGCAGAGTGGGGGTGGCTAGATGGATGGATGGATGGATGGACGGGTGGGTGTTTTTTGGAAAGATGCAGGGAGGGGTGCGGGGTGGTTAGTGCTCCATTCCTGATGTGACTGCGGGACCCTAACCTTGCTCTAACACTCATTACTCTCCCCGCTTCCCGGGGGTCCGCGGTGCCAGACGCAACTCTGATGTGGCTGTGTCCCCGCTCTGTTCCAGCGTGTGAAGACTCGGACCTCTTCTGCCAAGCACTGCCAGCCTCTAAACTCTGCAGACTGACTAACGGGCTTTGAAATAGCCTCCCGTCCAGTCCTGTTACAGAAGCCGACACCGTGTGTCTATGCCGGGGAAAAAAGCAATGTCCGTGTATGACCACACTGCGCAATCATGCTTCAGACCCTGTCGTAACATCAAAACAGCAAGAAAGAGCATTTCAGTTTCACAGCCTACCTCCTTTTTTATTTCTTTTTTTGTTGTTGTTGTTTTCTGGATGTATCAGAGCCATGGATATACTCTTTTAGATTGTGCTTACACAAACAATATCTCAAACTCAAATGTATTTCAAACCCCTTTGTTCACAAAAAAACAATGAATAGAATATTTAATTTAAAAAACAAAAATAAATATATAGAGAAACAAATACACTATTATTACACACACACACACACACACACACACACTCTTAAATAAAATCATATATTCATGCATTTGATTCAAAAATAAAGGGAAAAAAATACGAAAATGAAAAAAAAAAAAAAAGATCTTGTTGCTAGCCTATTTGCTGATGATGACCTAATTTAATTTTGCCACTTGAGTATACGCATGCTTTTAAGATGGTTTCTTTTTGTAAGCTGAACCTGGATATAGCATTGTTTTGACTTTTTGTACCCCCCCCCCCCACCCCACCCCACCCTGCAACAACACACAGTCCCCCTACTGCGCTGTGAGATCCACATAACAAGGTAATGTCTTTTAAAACTGCTGATCCTTAAAAGAAAGCAGGATGTGGAAAATGTGAGAATAAATCCACGCGATGGGACTCGCACACATCACACACGAAGGACACTGTGAGGAAAGGAAAAAAAAACAAAAAAAAAAAAACAAAAAAACTTGCAACTGTGACTATTATTGGTGAATTCTTCAGCGAATATAACCTTGACATGTTGTCGAATTACTAAAATGTTAGTTCTGTTGCCTGTTGTGGGCTGTAGGATGGGGCGGTACTGCTGTTGGAATGAATGTTTAAATCAATACGAGAGACAAAGTAACTGTTGATGGCAATAAGTTGTGAAATCTGTGAACAATAGCTCTACTTATGAGGCAGGAGACTACAAACAGAGGAGATTAACATTAGAAATGGTACATTAATAGTCAGTTACCTCCTTCGCTTTTTAAAATATTGATCAGGAATACATGCAAAGCACACACTTTGTCAAAACAGTCTTGACAGCCTTTTTAGCAATTTTTATTTAAGACAGGAACAGAACAAAGCCGCCTAAAGAAATTCTCCAGGAGTAGAACTCATATCTGCGGCTCTACAGAGCTGAAACAAAGATAGTGTTGATAAGAGTGGCTGTGCTCTTTCTGTACTGAATAAGTCATAATTAAGGTTTGAGATTGTGGTCCTCTCTCTGAACCTTACTCTGAATCAATGTGATAGGTTGTGATGCCCACTGGGACCAGTGAGGAATCTTACCTCCTCACCCTGCCAGAGTACTGCATGCCTCTTTCCATCCAACAACCAGCCGGCAAATGCATTAACACACACTCACACATGCACACACACACACTCAAACACACACTCGCGTGTGCACACACGCACACGTACACACTCATACTCTCTCTCTCTCTCTCTCTCTCTCTCTCACACACACACACACACACAGAGCGGTACAACATAACAGGTTCATGGTAAATAAATGAACCATTTGTATTTGCCTTGTTATGGAAATGAGTGCCAGGTTGCACATTTCAGAGTTATTTTGCATGTAACTTATACTGCATCGTATACCTGTCATAAAGTGTTTCCACTGTTGAGTTTGATTTGTCACATGTATTTGCACAATTAAGCAGTACACTTTCGAGTCAATTGTGTTCTGCTCTCCTCAGTTACCGGCATAGATTTAAAAATAAACATTAATGTTTACATATGTTAATTATTTTTCTGATGAAATAATTAGGAAGTCACAGGTAAAGACAGATTTCAAGTTAATATTTCAAGTTAATAGTCAATGTAACTGAAGAGTATGTGAAGTGTAGAGTGACTTTGTAATTCAGCTTGTCATATATGACCCTATAACCACTCCGATTCCGGCGTGCGATACATGTCATCTTGTTATCATTGTCAAACAATTCATTCTGTAGAAAGAACAGAAGAAAAAAAAAAAGAGGAACAGTACCCAGCTTCCAGTTTAATGCACAAAAACCACTTCCGCACAAGTGACAGACCGCATTACCCGCTTTCACTTCCATTAACTTTGATTTCTGGATGTCTGTCGACAGTGGTTAGGCGCCCACCCCTCTGAGCTGCAGTCTGGAGCAGCTCACGGAGATGTGGGACTTCTGAATCCGTCCGTCCTGCCACGCTGCGTGATGGCGGAGGAGAGAGAGAGAGAGAGAGAGAGAGAGAGAAAAAAAAGGCACACTCAAAATGCACAGAATCAGATAGGTCACTGAGCCTGAGTACCATGTCAAGACGTTTCCTTCTGGGAATTTATTAATGGCTGTATGGCTTCCATGGTTATTTGTACTGCTATTAGGGCCCTTGGAAATGCTTATGAGTCCAGAAAATGTGGAGTAAAAGAGTACCATACATTTCCTATTGCTTAACCAGTGGGTAAAATATACATGAGGTACTGCTGGGAATTCAAAAAGGAATAGGCCACACACATACACACCCCCCCCCACACACACACACACACATAGACAGAGAGAGAGAAAGAGACACAGAGAGAGAAAAATGCTCTCATGCAATCTCTATCTTTTCTTCTCTGTCCATTTGTTGTGTCTTTCTCTTTTCTTCTCTCTTTTACGTGCACACATGCAGACACACACACACACATGCACACACACACACACACAGACACACACACACACACACACAGACACACACACACACACACACACACACACACGCCATACCCACATTTTGCGTGCTTTCTATTTTAAAACATGGCTTTATAAAGCGCTGTAAGTGTACACAATAGATTGATAGACTGAGGTGGAACCAAGAACGCCCTTAAAGTTTTGGGAAAAGTGTCACACCTTTAGTCCGAGGGGAGCCTCTCTATAAAATACTGTGAAAGCAGTGGATGCAACACCTCTGCAGCTGAAGGGGTTTCAACAAAAACACAAGGAACACTGCTGTCGACTGGCTGCAAGTGAAAATTTCCCTTCTGCTTCCTTGGAGAGAAGCACAATCCACAATTACCCCCTTAGAGAGAATTGTCACACGGAAAAAGCTCGGATAGGCTTCATCCCTCTTATCTCTTCGTTTTGTTTTTTTTTGTTTTTTTGTTTTGTTTTGTTTTTTTCTTTTTTCATGCTCTGTAATAGCTTATTTAATCCAAAGCATGCCTTGATGGATGCAAGCAAAAGCTGTGCTGTGCATAGTCATCATAAATAAAAAGCAAGAGCTAGCGTGGAAGACTACAAACTTCATTTTTTCCCCTCCTCTACTACAGCCAAGGCCAGAGTGAAAGAGCATTCAGTGTGTTTGTACGTGCCCTGAGGAGATAGGAGTTTTTATGTATGATTTTTAGAGGATTCGACATGGGAATTTTTGTGAGTAAACCTATTTCTGTCTGAACTAACATTATCAGTTACTGTGTTTTCCCCCTTGATTTTCCACTCAATGAATTGTGTTTTCTACTCAATGAATCAGAAAGAGAGAGAGAGAGAGTAAAAAAAAAAAAAAAAAAAGACAAAACTAAGTAACTGTACATTGCACACAAGCTATGGATGTCATTAATCAAACAACAAGCAGTGTTTCAGATTAAAGTATATTTAGTCATAACAGTTTCATCTTTATATACTTATATATAACATAGCATATTTTTCCCTAAATAAAAATAATTAGATTGTTCAGTAGGGAGCACTAAACATGCATAATTTCACACAAGTAGATTTGCGTGTGTGTGTGTCTGTGCCATGTGTGCACGCGCATGCGCGCATGTGTGTGTGTTTGCATGTGTGTGTGTGTGAGCTTGCCCCAGTCCTGCCACATTGACGGACCTGGTGACAGTAGCCTCTTCTCCCTAAGGATAATAGCATTAATGCATAGTGACACCAAAGGCAGATCAGGTCTAATCTAGCTCTTTAAAACCTAACAGCCCTCAAAACTTTATAAATGTTGCATTAAGGGATGCTCTCCCCCTGTCCATTTCAATCTGTTTGAGTTTTAGGGGGGAAAACTATTTTGGATGGCATTGTTGTTGTTAAGTAGCGATCCTGTCACACACTGAGCGCACATCAATCAAGCCCAAAAGTAGTCCAGCTGAAACCAACCACTCGACACAGCTAAAGGGCCTGAGAGCTTGTTCCCCGGTCCCTGGAGATGACCTGGCCGCAAAGACTCAAACAGATAACAGCCGAGCTCAGTCACTTGAAGTAATCCTTTAGTGACTAAAATGACTGGAATGACAAAATATGCTACTGTGATTTACACTTTTTGGACATCAATAAAACCGGATACCCGGAGTGTTCTATTGAAGGGGTAGACGTGGAAAAAAAGGGCTTTTGAAAAAAAGCTCCCAACCGCCACAGGAAAAAGGTTCGGTGGCAGATCCTACGGAATGGAAATGCAGCAAGCGTGAAAACTAGGGTGCCACTTTCCATTGTGCTGGAGAGAGGGGCCTGCCTGCCAAGACCAGCAATGTCTCTTTTTTTTTTTTTTTTTTTCCCTGCTGTACTAACGGGATCTGTCCGCCTGCTATCTGCACTTCTCTTAATTAATTTAAGATTTCAAAAAACCTCCCCGGGATTTTTAATGGACACTCCTCTGAAGAAACACACCTGAACAAATTTACATTGAAACGTTCTTGTTACAGGAAAAATCCATCGAACGGCATGGCGGTCGGGAACGAGTGCTTTGCTTAAACGCTAGTCTTTTGTCATTCATGTGAGTGTGAATGTGTTTTTGCAAAGCTTTTGTACAATGATAGGAAGCTACCGTACATGCATTATACCCCTCTTAGACGCACACACGCGCTCACACACACACACACACACACACACACACACACAGTCGTAAAAGGAAACAGTAAACACAGATTTTTGTTATATCAAATGCGTGACTTATGTGCCCATAATTTTGCAAGCACTGTTTACATATGAAAACCATAAACATTATGGAGTACAATCCGTGCATGATAAACTGAATCTAATATGAGGAGTGCATAATGCTATTTAATGCTGACAGATTTTGTTAAAGAAAATAACTCTATGTCAGCCTTCAAACGAATGAATGAGGAAAGTGTAGTACACATGTTCTCCTAATAAAAAAATCAAATCCTTAATTCAGGCATCTCCATAACATATGTAGTGAGGCATTCAGGACACACACACACACACACACACACACACACACACACACACACAGGCACACACATACACACACGCGCACACATGCGCGCACACACACACACACACAAATATGAATGGATGAATGACATTTGAAAGGTTCATGTGAAACACTAACATGTCACATCTTTGGTTCACCTCCTCACAACTTTAAGAGAAAGACGGAAATTACTTTCAACATAAAAGATTGAAATGCAAAGTCTCAAATTGAATTATGGGTTCATTTAAAATGGGATCCCCAGAGTATCAAACTGTAGAAAATTACTGGCTGTAATTTGAAAACATTTAGATGCCTTAAATGAATTGTTTTTTTATGCATGATTTTACTGAGAGAAAATTGTGCTGCCTTACACACTATATTCATTTTGGAGAGAATATTGAGGTCAGAATCTCGGCAGACTCCAGTTTGCAGTGCAAGATGAAATATTTTCCCCTGACGATGAAAGGTGGAAAGTATGATAAATAAAATATTATGGAAATGTGTCTCTAATATTGCATTGTCACAATCAATTTCCTATTACCCATCTCAATTTTGATATATACTATATTATTTTCCCCTGAAATTCACTTTATGAAGAGAGTGACTCCAGTTTACATTTAAGCTGCTCCTGCCTTTTTTTCGGCTCGGAAATGGAAAGCCCATGGCTATATGGAATGAATAGAGCATTTGAGATACAATTAGGTTAGCATGTATACAGAGCTGTGCATTTATGCTCATTCACAGAACTTTCTGCCTGCTGTAGGAGAATGATGTTGTCATGTGAACTAAAATATGGCCGTAGCAAATCGAATCAAACCCGGGGACTAGGCAGTCGATTAAATGAGCTATCCCGTTCGCGCTGAGAGCGGCAGGAAAAAAAAAAAAAAAGATTGTCATTTTTCTCTAAAGCCGAGCACAGTTATCAAAAGGGATCATTTTTAATAACGACAATTCATATCAAGCAATGCCTGGCATTAGTATGTTAAACAGGAAAACGGAGTTTGCACTGAGATGAACTGCCTTCACTTACATGGTGTGACATGTAAGCTGGGCTTCTCTGACTACTCGCGAATGACATTTAGCGGGCAAAGAAAAATCTCTCTCTTTCTCTCTCTCTCTCTCTCTCTTTCTCTTTCTCTCTCTCTCTCTCTCTCTCTCTCTCTCTCTCTCTCTCTCCCTCTCTCTTTCTCTCTCTCTCTCTTTGTGGGATTCTCTGGCAGGAAGTGTGCACATTGATGTGTCTATTGTTAATTACTCCATTGGCACCTCTTTCTCAAGGCAAATTTGAGGAAAATGAGGGTCACAGAGCCCTCTGATGGGAAAAAAAAAGAGTTCTGCTTAATGATGTGACACCTGAGTTTAATGCTGTATGCAGAAAGGTGAGAGAGAGGGTGAGAGAAAGAAAGAGAGAGGGAGAAAGCTGAAATGTGCATTTTAGCAGTAACTTTAAACACACAGTTTTAGCTGGGCAGGTTTCATGGTTTAGAAGGCAAACATCGGTTAGGTTACTGGACGATAATTCAAACCCCCCCAGTGGTGCAGTAAAACAACATGAAACATTTCTTTTTTATTTGTTTATGTTTAATATATCCAGACTGTAAGTATATGACATGAATTTTGCACAGGTCACATCTAATGTGTCATGTGTGTATGCAATTCCAATTATGCTGATACTGTGATGGTCAACACTGCGTGACTCTTATTGGTAGCATTTCTGGAAACTTCCACAAAGTCAGCCACTCCACATTTTTTAGCATCCTAAAATGTATTCCGCAAAAAGCCTTTTCAATATCTAAGTTTAATGTATATTACTTTTTTAAATATATGTTCTTACACATCAACAATATGACATTCGTAAGATGTTTTAATAGACTGCCATGATATATTGACATGCATATTTGAACTTTCTGTCTATCCAAACAAGGGTTAGCATTTACACCACTAGCAGAAATAACTTACAGTTATATTTTTAGTGTAGATACACTCTTATTACATCAGACACTTTATGAATAGAAGCAAAAGTGTAAAGAAAAAAAAGAAAGAAAGAAGCAAAAACATAGAATTAAGAGAGTGAGGGGGAAATATCTTGGAGATGGCCTTTCCACTTGAGATGCTATGGTTGGAGGAGGCAGCATGACAGACTGTTTTTCACAGGTCGTCTGTATTACCGGGAGGGGCCCTGCCAAGTGCTAAGAGCTGCCAGCAACAATGACCTTTTATTAAAGCATAAAGCCCAAAGAGGGAGAGGTCAGCTTGCCACAAACAAGGAATGGAGGGGAAAAAAGAGAAAAAGGAAAAAAAAAATATGGCAAAGTCCAGACCTATCTTCTAACTTAGGCTCTAGGATTATTTGAACAGGAGTATCAGATAATATAAAATCATTTTGTGCATTCATACCATAGAAATTATGACATATATGCCCATCTATTTGTTACTGTTTGTATGGATACATTAAACATACATATGAATTTAAAGGAAGACATGAACCATGGATCTAACAATTCAAGTATACATTTATGATAAAATAGAATAAGAACACATCAGCTACCTATATGATTTTATAGCTCAAGACATGAGGTTCAGGGGAATAGCAGGATTCGAATATGATGAGAGACTTGTTCTAACTATGCCAAAGCTAAAATCCTTATAATGAAGAATGAGAAAAATGTAGAGTTCTTTTCATTTCTTTATTGTGACACAGTAAATAGAGGAATCATCATGAATCACGTAGAACAGAGCATTACTCTCCCTCTCTCTCTTTCTCTCTTTCTCTGCATGTGTGTGTGCGCGCGTGTGTGTGTATGTGTGCGCACGTGTGTGTGTGTGTGCGTGTGTGTGTGTGTGTTAGAACTCGTGGGTGGGGAGCTGTCACATTTCCCCCTAGCCCGGCTTGTTTTCCTAACCACTCACTGTGACTACCAAACTCCTCTCTCTGTGTTCTGCTGCTCACCGCATAAAGACACTGTTATGAACTGACTTCACACGCCCGGCCAAAAACCACAGCATGGCGGCCAACTTTTCGCCTTCATGACGTCCTCATGTTTGAGGCAACCTAAAGCTGCCAATAACCGTCTACATTTTAATCAGTTCTTCAATATTAAAGCATGTCCGCAGGAAATAACCCAAGCAAAACAAACCACTAATAGACTTTAGGAATGGTAAACCTCATACTAAAAGGACACACACACACATACTCTTAAAAGGTTGTTGGTATTAACATTAAATATCAATTCATACATATTTAACGAGAACCTGCTGTGGTACACGTTGCGCAAAAAACTAAACCCGTAACCCTTAAACGAATTCACACAGTGCTTGAGCTGTATGTATCGCTGTTTACAGGACTCAAAATCAATCAATGGGACGCTTGTTTTGTGTAAACGATATATTCAGTTAAACCAGACGAAAAACACCACTTTTTTTTTTTAATATTAAAAAACGACACCCTAAACAAGAAATAAAAAGAGATAAAAGGGGACAACCCCTCCAAAAACAACAACAACAACAACAACAAAAACAAAAAAAAGATAAAAATCTACCTGAAAAAAGGAAAGAAATGGAGCACAACTGCCATGAAAACCAAAAAAAGGAATGGCAGGAGAGGAAAGGAAACGGCGGTTTTCCTTGGGACATCTTGAATAACTATCATTACATCACAGGAGCGCAGGTGGGCTCTGTCTGGCTGTTTAACATAAAGTGGACTGTGTCCATGCAAACACATGACTTTTAAAAAGCACGGTGGAACGGGAGGCAGGTGTCAGTTTTAAATGCGTGGAGCACCTAGAAAATGCCCCAAAACTCAGGCTTCAGACTTGTACGCCACATCCCCACTCAACCCAACTAGATTGCCTGTCACAACTGACGTCCCTCGTCAAAAGTTCTCCTTCACCGCTCATGGGCAACATGCAAGGTCAAAAGACCAAGTACAATGGGCTAACCCATCCCGTTTTTTTTTTTCTCTATCTTTTTTTTCTCCTCTCTGCTTCGGAGTGGCAGATATTGAACTCTAAAAATGACAGGAGAGGGTGTGCTAAAATAGCTGCCAGAGAAACAGATGCTGGCGATGCTGGCTGTTGGGTCGGAGGAGAGAAAAAACAGCCTCGTTTTTTTTTTTTCTTTCTTTTTTTTCTTTCTTTCTTTCTTTCTTTCTTTCTTTCTTTTTTTTTCCCTTCCTGCGGATGTCAAGGCCCCGGATCATGCACTGACAATCTCTGAAGCAAAAGGCCAAGAGACAACTGAAAGCAGCCATGTCCCTTTTCTGAGAGACGGTTGGGTGGGGGCAGGGGGATGCGGTGGGATGGGGGGGGGGGGGGGGGGGGGGGGTGGTGGTAAGGAGCGTGTGAGTTCAGTGTTTTGATTTTGAGACACTTAGCACGGACACTGTGTGCCGTTTGTGACATTCTTTCAAATTCTCTTGTGTGTACTTATGTTGCCAGGTTTCAAATTAGCAACTGCACGATTGAGATTTAGTATTGAGAGAAGCAATTAAAAAAAAAGAAAAAAAGAAGGAAATATACTTTGAGATTGATTCCACAAGAAATACTTCGCTAAATGGTTTTTAACATATTCTAATACACTTTATACACTGGTGTGCCCAAAATATTGTGTGTAAAAATTCAGCTAAAAAGATCTTACCAAAAACAATATAAGTCTGAAATTGCACCATGTTGTAATATATTGAACTTGGTTTAACCAAATGTGGAGCGGTGGACTGATTCTCAGCTTGGCTCCCTGGTCTACGTATTTGCTTGATAAAATTGTTTCTCCCCTCTTGTGGTGCTGCTCCTTGCCTTCTCCCATGGCTGGCTCAGGAGCCAAAGATTGATTACTTTGCACTTTTAGGTTCCTCTCTGCTTATGCTTGATAAAGTTGCACCCCAGGCGGCTGACCTGAGAACCCAAAAGCGTTGACACCTTTGTTCTATTCATGAGGTTCAATTAGATTCAAGTGCAGTGAAAAAGCCCTGCAAACAAGAGGACGGCCAGAAAAGATGGGCCGCGTATCTGCTGCTTTCCTCAGGCAGAAACGTGGGTAAATGTCACAAGGAAAGTGGTTGGGGATAACCTGCTCACACATAAGCCAGCCTAATTAACCTAGCCAGGGGAGGAGAGGACTGGATGACAAAAGAAACATGATTACTTACATCAGACACACATCTGCTCCTCCTGTAATTTGCTTTCCTGGGACATCCATGGTGTTAAAGCCCAAATAACAACATGGAAGAATGTTGTGCGTTAAATGTTCCTTTAAAAAAAAAAAATTAAAATAAATGTCAATGTTTCCAGTTTAACTGGAACATAATGCGAATTTCATTTTACAGGTATTTAGCAGCAGGGTTTATCGGCCTTTAAATTGCCTTGATCTGTGTATTTCAAGGTTATTTTTAAATATCAAAGAACTCTAAGTTAGCTAATTTATTTAACCTTGTTTTATTTGTATTATCTGATTTAAACTAAATCTACTTTAAATCTGTTACAGGGTATGCACAAAATTATTAATATCCTTATCACTTCAACCCTTAATAACAAAGGTCACAATGTATCTGTGAATAAATATCATTAGTGGACCATCTGGTGTGAAGGAGTCACACATACAAGTATATATTCTATTGCATCTTAAATGCCTAAATACACATTAGTCTACAACTACTGCGCATAGTACCTTGCCTAAGTGGGCACAAGAGCCCGGTCTCCCCTCCCCATCAAATCTATGAACTGTACCTCCCACACAAGCACCTAGTTTATATGATATTACAGTCAGAATGGTTGTCAGCTCCATTTTGGATGGGCTAGAGATTTTCCTCCCCTCTTTATAAGGTTACATGCTATCGCCAGCATTGATATATTCGATTTTCTTTTGGAGCGAGCCGGGTGGAGGGTGTCACGTTTCTGCAAACCGGTATGCGAAATGCTTTTTTTTTTCTTTTTCTTTTTCTTTTTTGCAAAGGGCCAAGTGGCTCAACCTACGTTCTCCTTTTGCTCTTGTCCACTGGTAAAAGTAAATTAAACTGTCAAAAATGGAATTGTCCTGTCATCAACAAAGCCCCAGCTTCACAAGTATTGCAACATCAGATATATTTCTAATTCTGCATTTCCCTGCACCTGTAGTATGGGAGAAGGAGCTGGCACTGGACCATGGTGAAATGCTGTCCATCGGACAACAGGCCAGCGATATGCTTCACAGCCTGGCAGTGGCGTTTCGGAGACAGAAATTAATGAACAATGCCTGCAATTTGTGATAAGAAAAAAGACTGTTGAGTGCTAGGGCTTGACCTTCAGCTTGGGGCAAATCCACCTCTAAAGAGAAAGAGAGAGAGAGAGAGAGAGAGAGAGAGAGAGAGAAAGAGAGAGAGAGAAAGAGAGAGAGAGAGAGAGAGAGAGAGAGAGAGAATTCTGCTGTCAGGGAAAATGTCTTCTGTGCTAAATCTCAAAGACTTAACCATTGTGGGGGGAATTACAAAAAAAAAAATGTCTGTAAACATAGGTATTCCATAATATCCTACCTTTTATTCCATAATATTTACCTTCTATGTCAATTACTTTGAAAAGAGAATATCAGCATATAATAATTTGTTTATAATATTGTGTAGGTTGTCTTCTTTACAATTACTAAGGACACATTAATCTCATCTTAAACTTGGCCAGAAATGACTCCTAATGCACCAGAAGCCCAGTTCAACTGTCTGGACTTGGCCTTGATTTGATTCACACCAGTCCAGACTCAAGCGCGACTCTAATAATGATTAAAGCACAGAACCACGTACCATTGCAAAAACCTGGACACCGAATCCATATCCTTAGCCCTGCGCTCTTCGGGTGCTCTTTGTTGCTTTCCATGTTAATGACACAGAGATTTGTAGGACGCATAAACCATGTGCATGAATGGAAAGCAAGACAGGGCTTGATACCTTAAGTCCTGCCCATGTCAGCAGGACAATTACTTTACAAATCCCCCTGGTGTTAGACTTGGCATTATTGTCTGTTAAACTTGCCCCACTAACTCACACCTTGATTACTCTTTTGGGATGGCAATCTCCTTCTGCAGATGCCAGTAGTACTTAACCAAAGGATTCTGAAGCAGTTTAGACACCCCCCCATCCAAACAAGATAGGAAATTAGTGGTATTCCCCTCTGAATTTGGGGTGCAGAAACAGTCAACCCCCCCCCTCATAAAGCTCCACTCCAAATCCATGTTTAGTGCCTAGTGTAGATAAGAGCTAAGAAGGAATGTTCACCATAATTGACTCATATCCCTCTTTAGTTAAAGGATATCAAGGAAAAAAAGCATTATCCTGCTTTATTGGCTCTTTGTTTAAATGAAAACTGTTATCCTACCTCAACACAGCAAACACAACATACTTCTCCGAGGGAAAATAAACTTTTCGTTTCTTCATTTTTTAATTAATGTTTTTTCCTCAGTTCTTGTTCCAGTGCTAAATTAAGAATTGTGTATAACCCCCCCCTTTTCTTTTTTTTTTTTTTTTCAAACTGTGAATATAGTCATTTACTAACTGCTATTGAGGGCATAAGGCATTAACCTAAGCCAGAAAGAGAGAACAGAGAGACTGCTATTCGATGAGTCTTTTAAAAACACTAAAATAATGAGTTCCGTCTGCACACAAACACAAACGGTATCTAACATTTTTAGCATCATTCGATAAGAGTTTTTCTTTTTAAACTTCAGCACTGATGTGGTTGCCTGATTGTATTTTGAGGGCCTGTGTGGCTCAATGGAATCCATGCAGAGTAAATAAACCTTTCATAACACAGAAGTGACCTCCCATTACAGTCCCGCAGAAATTCACAGAAACTGAAGAATGCACACATGTGCACATGAAGAAACTGAAACCAAGTAGCATTGATTTGAAGCAGCAAAACGTTGGATATTAAAAAAAAGACAAACAGGATGAATGTCAGTATGCATGTTCCATTATAGAAGTCTGACATCGGGCTTGTAGAGTGTGTTCAACATATTAATTGACATGCTAATCTAAGACTCAACCTAAACCCTGTCCTTACATGCCCGCAAGTCTAAACTTTCATAAACATTTGTATAATTGTCTCTTCAAACACACACTTCTTTAGGTTAGGTGACATTTATTTCATAGAAAAAAAAAGAAAGAGAAGAAAAGAATTTGACATTTTTTCTTGTCACATAATATTACTTTTAAAATTAATGAACCAAAACTGTTCAATGTCATTATAGAGGAGAGTGACTTTTGGAGATTGCATTAAGGTGTACGCTGAAAAACACTTCCCCTCACAGTGGTACCTTAGTACTGTAAGAACAATGCTCAGGGAGCTACATGCTATGCCACAGGGGATCCTGAGCTTTCATTAGACAAACCAAGGAAATAGTGTCCTCAACATCTCCTCAAATGATGGCAATTTTGAAAAATAGCTTTTGACAGCCCCAATAAAACTTTCATGAAGTGACCAAAAGGGCTTTTCTTGGACCCTACTGACTGACCTGGTGTGTGTGTGTGTGTGTGTGTGTGTGTGTGTGTGTGTGTGTGTTCAAGAGCGAAACAGAGACAGCCATCTTTCCACACAACATGGAGTGGAGCACTGTATCACAAATCAAAACCGTACCAAATATTTACTTTGTTCACTGAAATACATAGTGGAACATATAATTTTTTACCCCCTCTCTCTATCTTGCTCTCTCTCTCTCTCTCTCTCTCTCTCTTTCTCTCCCCCCCCCACCTCTCTCTCTCTCCATCTCTCTCTCTCCGTCTCTCTTTCTCTCTCTCTCTTTTTTAGGGACAACATTTCCGTGTGTTTCTCACAAGCATGACTTACTCCAGAATTAAGTGCTAGGCTCTCTGGTGCTTTGGGAAATGTAAACTACGTTTTTTACTTCCAATTCACCGTACACGCGGCTGGGCTGGCTGTTCCCTGGGCCCGCAGTGTCCCCTTAAGATGATGAGCGTCTTGGTGAGTGCATTGGTAAATCATGCAAACTAGACCAGGAAAGAAGTCACACTCATCTCTTCTGCCATTCCCAACAAGCAGTAAATTGATTTACAAACCACACAGGTCAAAAAACGAATACTTGGCTTCAGATCCACCTCATTGAGGTTACCATTCTGTGAAAGTCAGCTTGAGCGCTGTGGGTTTCAGACAAGAAATATGAAATAGGCTTTTTTTTATTATTATTATTATTATATCTGTGTCAGTGCTTAGACCACATTAATAAACACCAAGGCCCTGCTAAAGCTTTTAAATATGAATAAATTGATTCTTCAGTTTGTATTTCTCATGCTGTAGCCTGTCGACAACATTCTAGTGTTCATTATTTTCAGTGACAGTTAAAAAAAAAAAAGCCCTCTCAGTTCAAATAAATAAACAAATAAACAAATGAATAAGTGAATAAAGATGGAAGACATGTAAAAGGAAAACCCAAACCTCCCTCGCAGCTCAGGGGTACTAACAAAGGATCTAATCTGGAAAGTGTTTAAACGTATTTGACATCAGTAAAACACACTGCATTGACACGGCTCCCATTTTAAAGTATGTAGTCACATTTTCCTCAGCCCCTTTGTACATCTTGCCCATACAAGCCAACGGTTGTGCCCAATTCCAGCGCCAACAAAAGCATTTAAAATCAGTGATTGCTTTCTGAAACTTTAATTATGATTTGAAAACACCATTCCTAGAGTATAATAGATTCCAATTGTTTCAGTATTATCTAGCTTTGCAAATAAAATCGACAGTATGTGACAATATTCCCAGGATTAATCACTCTTGAAATTCTAATATGCTTTTGAAATACGAAAAAAAAAAAAAGAAGAAAAAGAAGAAGAAGAAAAAGCTGGCAATGTTGTTGATGTGATGGAAGCTCCTCTCTCTCCCTTTTTTTTTTTCCGTTTGCCATTATTATGCATATCCAGGTAGAAAGTTAATTAACCCAAAGCTTAAGCTAATTATGATAGCAGAATGCTATCAACCAAACACTTTCAGTCAGACAGCTGTCCAGAATTTCATTTTGCTAATCATTTGTCTTTTGGCACAGCATATGGTACATTTTCATGCTATCAGAGGAACAACAAACAGCTGAAAATCATTAACTAAAAACAATGTGCAGAAAATCAGGGGCAGTTTCATGCAGACAAAAAGCCTGATCCTTAGCCTATAAAAATAAATAAATAAATAAATAAATATATAAATAAATAAATAAAAACAAATGTTCATTATTTTGGTCTGCGCCACTTAGAAATTTAAGCAGACAGCAAAGTAAATGTGTGACAGGAATGCAGATACACCAATGAATTGTTTATATTTATATGCAAATAAGACTGAATGTTTATTGTTTATACATGCTATGTTAATAGAGCACAGCCTATGCAGAAAACATATTTGTGTCTGCTTGTATCTCTTACACGGGAACCTGTTTTTTTCTTTGTTTCTTTCCTTCTTTCTTTCTTTCTTTCTTTCTTTCTTTTTTTTCTTTTTTTTCATAAAAAACAGTTTCAGTTTTGTGGTTGTAAGGTCATGTTTGTTTTAAGAGAAATACTTAAAGGGCTAATTAGTTACACATGCATTGAAGAAGATGATACAGATGGATTGAATTAATTATGTTCCCCCCTCCACACCACCCCCCACACCAAACACAGACTTTCTCTCTCTCTCTCTCTCTCTCTCTCTCTCTCTCTCTCTCTCTCTCTCTCTCTCTCTCACACACACACACACACACACACACACACACAGCATGTGCACGTTCTGCAGAACTGTCACATAAAATGAGTATCTTATTTTTAGAGGTCAGAATGTTTTGTGAACTATATAAGCGATGATCACTGACTAATATTGAAATAGAACCCTCTGGTACTTTACACAGTATTTTATTCTTTTAGTTCTGCTTCTCTCTGCACCATACATCCTTTTTTATCATTCTATAGCTCAAACAACAACAAAAAAATACCCATACAGAAAACTGTGGAAACAGACAAAGTACAATGTTTTATTTTGTCTTACTGTGCTGTTCTGTACAAAATTAGTATTCATTTGCAATGGCCAACATTTTCATGCTATTGTAGTCCTGTTTTTTTGTTTGTATGTTTGTCAAATCCAAACAAACATACAAACAAAAAAACACCCCTCAGTTCCAAGTCCACAACATAAAAGCTGGGTGTGCTTGAAGCTACCAAGAATGATTGATAACAATATCACTTCCCAACATTACCGGGAAATAAAACTACTCTATGTCTAATACAGCCTGTCACAAGAGCTCCTAAAACATGTCTGTGTTGGACCTCACCCACTAAATTGCTTCTGCTGGCCCCTTCATTTCATAGCACAGATGACAGACAAATTGATCGAAATATTGGAAAATAATATTCCTGGAAAATATGTTGAAGCAAGATTTCAGTCTTTTGAATTTTTCATACGGGAACAAAATGAAAAATGGGTTTGATTTTTGCTTTGTGTGTATGTGTGTGAGTGTGAGTGTGTGTGTGTGTCTGCATGTGTGTGTGTGTGTGTGTGTGTGTGTATGTGTACGTGTGTGCCTGTATATATGTGTGTGCATGTGTACGTGTATTTCCATCCCCATTATGTGTTTCCATCTCATTTGCAATAAGGTTGAGCCATATGTCAAACACAGCACGTAGTGTAAACAAAACATGACATTTTTCAACAGCCACCAAAGCAACGTGAGTCTAGTAAGTCAAGTAGTGAGTGTGCTGGTCTGCAGATTATGCCTCTCCGTCGTAATAAATCCATTCATTCGACAATACCTTCAGGGTTCTCATTAGATGTAGGGGTGCTTATTACTCAAAGTATTGCTTGTATCAGTTAGACATGAAAAGCTGTGTTTTTCAGTTAAAAGGCTGGTGGTTTGGCGACAGGGAGGGTGAGGGTGGGGGGTGCGGGGGGGGGGGGGGGGGTGCTTAGGAATATATTGCATGAAATGCTGTTCCTGGTTTTAGGGGTGTCCCAGGGACCCGTTGAGAGAGCACAATAGCAGCCAGAGCTGTATTGTTTTATAGAGTCGTCTGGAGCACGAGTCGCTGCAATATCATACTGGATGAAAATGTGAACTGAATTTGGCCACCGTTACTGTAAGCGGCATAAAGGACATTGACTCATGATTCAGTTTTCATCAGATATAATCAGATGTTAGAATGAACTGAATGATTTTTTGTTCAATTTTTAATATTTAGTTTAAGGGTGAAATAATACCAAAGTTTCCTGTCAAATCTTAAAATCAGTATACTACTTTCCTTGGTTTCCTTGCACTCAAGATTACCTTATATTTTACTGCCATAATCCTGAAAGCAGATGATCATTTTGACATTTAACTGTTGTCAATTAAGACTGTATTCTTGACTAACACTGGAGAAGCATTGGAGTAGATTACTGATAATCACCATGATTATATCATGTGATTGGTTGAATTTAGTAAATGAATTTTTTAAACCATTTCTTTTTCTTCGGCCAGCCCAACAAGTAGCCCTCTCAGTCTTTTAGGAAACACTGCTGCACCTAATGGCAATTTAATTGGTTTGGCCATTGGTGTGTCAGATTTCCACACTGTAGCTACTCTGTGTTGTGAACTGGAGTTTCAGTGACAGATGTTTGTAGCTGGAAAGACCTCTGACAGAGGAAAATGAGGTGATCTATCATTTTAAGAGATGGTCTTCATATATTGTTTGCGTGGAGATATCACTCGCCTCCAGCCAATTTTGACCGGGCACGTTTTTGTGATATAGCTGTGATATGTGCGGTATCGTCTGAGCAGTAAACACAGTCCCTGAACAGGAAACAATGTCCTGAAATGCCACAATGGATCTGCTAAGTCCGCCTTTTGCATACCGTCCTGTAACACATCGTTTGAGAAGAGCGTCAGCATTTTATCATGGGTTTTTGCTTTAGTTTTCATCTGTACAGTCACATTTCCAAAAACGAAACAAAAAAAAAACAAAACAAAGAAACAAAACAAAACAAAAAAAAGAAAACACTGTGGCTGAAAGAAAAATATAAATATGAAATACGAAAATGTATCTTTTTTCGTATTATAATATTGATCTCTCTAGAATGGGGACACCTTTTGATCTGTAAGTTCATATATTTCTTGAGGGTTCTAGTCATTTCCGTGGCAGACTTTCTGCATGACAATGCGATCCCAGTGTGATATGAGTAAATCTCGGAGTTATCACGCAGCTTACAGACACATATTTGCTTTCAAATAGTGGAGTGTCAATTGGTTGTTTCCATCTTGCTGTGCCATGTGGACTTTCTTACGGCCTAGAGAAACACATGCCATCTGTGCCACTCATGGCAGGAGATCAGTTTTCAGCTTAAACCGCTTTGAAATTTCAAACACTGGCCCTTAATTTCTTCAACCAAGACCAATGTGAAGCTCATTTCAACACCCCCCCACACACACTTTCCTATCCCTCCCACTCACTCCCTCCCTCCCTCCCTCTCCATGCTGTCTGTCAGCATAAGCTTTTTCAGAGGTAATGAACCAAACAAATATAACAAACCAGAAAGTAACGTTACTGTGGCACTTTTGTTCGTTATTATTTCTGTTTAATTATAAGAGGCCTAATGTAATGTGTGTTAAGCAATCCATACCCTTAGTCAATGTAGCAAAAACAGACATTAAGTAAGCATTATGGTATGGTTAATAAAATACATTCCCTCTTAAATGCGCTGCTTACTCAGCATTTTTCCACTTAAATATGCCAATGGCCCTTTGATTACAATAAGCACTGAATTCGGACAAAGCGATGTGAAAAATAATAACTCCCTCTCCAAGCCTATGAGAGCTTTGTTTTGTTTGTCTCTACGCCAGTATGATCTTTGAAACGTAAAAGCATTGGACCTGTAGACACATCGGAACCATTCAGATAAAGATAGATATGCCAGTTCAACCTTAACCACACTAGGAAGTTTTCTATTGTAGATCCCTTTCAGCCAATTGCTGACAGCATTGAAATCCAGATATATGCTCTATTAACCATTATTATGTGCAGTCTGACAGTCCCAGAATGATTAATTGAAGCACCTTTTAGCACATAATGTCAGCCCATACCTATTTTAACAACTGACCTTTCACTGTCCAAAACACAACTCATAACTCATCTGCTCCTTACTCCTCATTGGCTGATTTCAAATGAGAACTTGTGGGAATATTGAGGAAGTTGATGCAACAAGAAATTCTCAATGGAGTTGACTTATTAATGAGTGTTGCATAGATGGATTGCATGCATGACTTTAGGTACCAATTATGTTTTACAGGAAAAAAAGGATATGTGAATAAATATATTCCTTGAGCACATTATAATTTACCTTGGTAACTTCTAGTGTGAGTATGATATCATAATACTGTGAGTTATTATGATTGTGTTTCTGGATCAAATTTTGAATCACTCTGTATACAATGCTGTTAAATTCAGTCATTACTCTTATGAATATCATCATCATCAGTGAAAGTTAAATATAACATATATTTATACATATGATGAGAAGACATCAGAATTCTACATGGACACAAGTACTGCCTTTCACTCCTAATGAAATAATGTGAATTTAAAGGACATTCTAGATAGTTCCTGCTTTTATTTTTGCCCTGTGTATGATTATACTGTCAAATGTCGGGGAAAATGGTCAATGACTGCGCTTGAAAGTAAGATTGAAGACATTAAGGAAATTTACTCAAGCATTTTTTTGTAAAGGTAACCTCTTAAACTCTGCACAGCCTTACAATTGCATAAAATATAAACTTTCCCCATGAAAACACTGGTCAGGTTTTTATCTCCAGAGAAAGACATGGGGCAGAAACTTTTCAGATCCAAGAATTTCTATTGCTGAAATAACATGGGTCTTATCTCCAAAGAAATCTGTGTTTCTAGTCAACAGTCAGATGAGAGACACATGCCAAATACAATAAAATGCTTTATAAAATCTAATTTTTAAATCTTTCTGGCATATTCCTAAAGTAAAAAAAAATGGTTTTGTTTGAAAGGCATCACATCCAGCAAGTTACCTGGATGAGGAATGATTTGATCTTTGGGGAACTATTGTGTAATTTCTTCCTCATTTTAGTGCATGCTAATATTGCATATGCAATTAGGGCCGTCCTTTGGAGCTAGCAAGGCCCGCCAAATGAAATTTGAATCCTTGACCAGAATACCAAAGCAGATTAAAGACAGAAATGATCCACTGATGCAAATCATTAAACATATTTGCATTTGCTTACTGAACCCCGTCGCAGATATTAAAGTATCCAGAATGAGGGGAGAGAGGTGTCTATGGAACACTGAGGTAGTCAAGGGGAATCTCACCTGATATGCATCACTTTCTCTGCCAAATAAATTTTTTTACAGATTGCTTAAAGAGGGCATAATGAATGACTGACATATACTGTAAAGTGAATTTGGTATGGAGATCCTGTAGTGCCGTAATACATATTTATTATACATATTAGTTTACAAGATTGAGGCAGAGATGGTGACTTGAAGTGAGTATAGATTGACTCAAGACTTCACAGGGACAGGGTCCTTAGTTGATTTCTGACCAAACTCAGACTCTCGAATAAGTCTTAGTGAACAATGAATGTCTGAAAGAAAGAGAAGATTGTTTTCTCCATGTCACAAATGAGGAAAAAGCATTTCTGGACATAAAATCAAATAAATGTGAATGAATGTGAAACCATTTGCAAATATACAACGTTTCACAATTGCTAATCTGTACACAGTTGTACACAATATGTACACAATTTGAGGTTGTCATATGTGCTGTCTTGTAAAATTCAGAAGTGAGACTTACTGCATACATTTTACATTTCTACAATTACAGTGACTTCTATCTGTGAATATGTTGTACATGTGAAAATGGTTTCACATTCATTCACAAATTGTGACTCGCAAAAACAAATCAGTCAATGTATTCTATGGGTAAAAATATACCTGCATGAAATGAGTTTGTTCACAAATCTCTTTTCACACATTTCACTTACAGATTACAGAAGCAAATAATGAGGGCATTGTTTTCACTCCATATAGAGCAATTGCTGCAAAAAGAAACTTGCCAAAAGAAACTTGGGACAAATTTTAGGCTTGTGACCACAGATCTGAGATATAGACTTGGCTCTCAAAGACTTCAGACTTGTGCACATCTCTGGACAGTGTGGCTTCCTGGTGTCTTTTGTAGTGTCCTGGGTTTGATAGATCCATGTCTAGTGGTTTATATTAGTAAAACAGGAGCATGCTAATAATCCATGAAGATCAAGATCGGTTCTTTTCCAGAAGCTGTGTTAGACTCCACCTTTCATACCCCCACACTGTCCCACTGTAACTTAAATCATTTAAATCCTTGCTAGGTGAGTGGCACTCTTTTCAAAGATTGTTCACTGTGATGAATGAATCAAACTAGGAACTATTTATAGTTGTATTTGTTTTGCTTTGATATGATTTAAGCTTTTGCTTTATTTAGTCAGACGACAGAGAAAACCCTTACTTGGTTCATCACCGTTACCATTTTATTGATAGATACACTGGGTAATACTGAGTGGAAAATTGCATCCTACTAATGAAGGACACCAATCAGCATGCATTAGAGGGCGGGGAGGTATTTGCAAATAAAACACACCCTGCAATGAAATTACGACAATTATGTGGCCTCATAAACTTTTATGAATCTTGATCAGACTCCAGACGCATAGGCCAACGTGATAATTCGCAGACAATTGGTATGAGCAGAGCGTCCACTTTGACGCCCCGAAGTGAACACATCTAGCTAATAAACTGTTACAATTCACCACACTTCCCAATCTTGCCCTCCAGCCATGCTCCATGAGGCTTTAAAAGGGGGTGTGGGGTAGGGAAAGAAGGGGATGGGGGGGTGGAGGGGGTACGTAAAAGAGTGGGAGTGATCTCAAATGATTAGTTTCTCAGCATCTCAACATGTTGTCAATTACAGCAATGGATCCCCGACATCAAAAAACCTGACAGCGGTGGGCATTCTTGTCAGATGTCTGTAATCCAGCTTCTAGGTGGCTTCAGGGGTTGGAAAAGCATGGGAGAATTAAGGGTCAGGAGAGAGTCGACTTCTCTCCAACCAAAATAAATAAAAATACCTGATCTGCCAGAGCCATTTTGAATTACAATAAGGATCCTCAAGGTCTTTTGTCGACTACTGAACGCGCATACAAACTAATGATGGTGAACAGGGGAGTTGAGCATTGTGTGTGCGTACTCAGAGAGTTCTCCATCTAATTTTCTTATCAGGTTTGGCTTTCTCTCCCTAACACATGTCTCTCTGCTCTTATGCCTCAAATTTTCACAAACTGTTATAGTACTTTTTTTTTTTTTAAATCTAATCTGGTGAAGACCAGTCTAGGATTTTTAGGGGTTAAATTAGAAAGATTAAAACATTTTGATCAAACTTAGCAATCAATCTTAAATCAAACTTGATAAATAGACATTGATATGCACAAATATGAGCATTATTTTATTACAAGTCCATTTTTACTGTTCGTGATGAAAACATCTTGTTGTTATTTAGCCCATTCTGTCATTATGATTTATTATAATTGCAGAAGCATTAACACATTTTTGAGGTCATTTGTTTTACGGGCCTGCTCACCATAGTAGAGATTATGTTTGGTTATTGACTGAAGTTGCCTGCAGCCTTCTGGAACCTTCATGTTTTTGACTTTGAGCCCCACCCTGCTGATTATCGTCTGTCACATGACTGTCCATGCCCTGTGCTAATGAGATCATGCACGCCCAGTTGGTCTGCGAGATTCCTGCCACTTGTTGTATAATTTGTCGGGCTAAAAGATGCCAAGTTTCTTTGTTGATGAGGCTTGCCAATTTTTGATCTTGCCCATTTGTTTAGGTGCTGGGCAATGACCAGCCCACGCTTTGAAAGGGTAGTGGGGGTGGGGGTGGGGGGATGGTTGGTATTACCTCGTATTTCTAAAATATTATACTATGGTGCCTGGCTTGACCAAACCAGTCTTCACAGAAAAAAAGGCTTCATGGAAAACAGTAACAGCTTTTGTTATCATAAAAACGGTCAATGTTCTCTGAGTTTCTTTTGAAAATTCTTCATTTATGGCAAATATTCGTTAGTATGGATATGTGAAGACAGTGGTATTTTGATACATGGTGACTTAATGTGAAATTCTAATGATTTAAGCTTTTCCAGTGGTTTTTACTGGATGTACATGGGAGATAGTTCCATGAAAAAAATAAGGCAGTCCAAAACCATTTAAATGATCGAAAATGAATGGAGGTATTCAATCTATTCTCAGATGTTGAAATTACGTCTGCGACACTCACTGCGTGTGCCACTGAATTTCTCATTTTGAGCTCAACTCCTCGTTCCGGTGAGCCACATATTTGTGAGGATGGAACTTTGCCGAGGCACGGTTCTTCTGGGATCTGGAAATTTTCACAGTTTGATGAGAAATGTTCCACTCCATCACTTCTATAGATTATTTTCTGCCTGTAAATTTCAGACTTTTATTAATCAAATCATTGCCAAGCTATCTCCGCACCATTTTTTTTTCAGTGGAGGTATACTCGAGTGTCCTCCTCTGGATTGGATGCTGTGCTCACCTATCCTTCTCCTCTCCTTCTCCAGGGATTGGATCATTGAGAAGCGGCAGGCCTCGTTTAGCTGTGGAGCATCACCATTAAAGCTTCTATTGCAAATCGTATCATATCATACCATATCATTATATCACTGACTCATTTAAACTCCAAATCTCTATTGAACAACAACAATGAGTGTTTTCCATTATACATAAGTTGAATAAAAGTAATGTATCAGAGAAATGTATGAATTTTGCATGTCCTTGATCCCAGACTCAGAAATTTGCATCATGGTAATAAGGCCAAGCAAGCAAATGAACTGAAGTTACAAAAGCATGTCAAACAGTAAATGTCAGAAAAAAGCACTATTCCATGGCTAACCAGTCTCACAATTATGCGCAATTCTTGTTTTTGCTGGACTAAACATCACTAAAATTGGGGAGAATGAGAAACTATAAATAAATTACAATAACCACACGTCCCTTTATCGTCTAACTGAATTCTCAGTAGGGACAGGATTATTTTCCATACGTCATTTCCAGTAGATGCCTAGGATGTTTTCCTAGCTTCCAGTTTAGTCCCCAGGGCAGGGATCTCTTGGGACAGTGTTTTAGTTCTGAACAAGTACAATAATGCACTGTTACTTTGATGACCAAAATAGATGTTGGAAATAATCTGACTACACACTTTAGTTTGCTGTTTATACACAAGAGAATTGTATTAAGAACTATTCAGCCTATGTGCTTATTTTACCTCGTTAAAGAGTAATTGTCTGAGATCCAAATGCAGACATATAATAGTAAGTGTTGGACTGAATTACTCTGTACTTCCTCCAGATGTCCATAGTTTGACAAAAAGTTTGATTTTGCATATAAATAAATGAATATATATATATATATATATATATATATATATATATATATATATATTTACGTATAGAACAAAAGTCATATTTGGCGATGATCAGACAAATTAAATCAGTTCTGTGAACTTTACTTTTCTTTTCAGTGTTGGCCTTATTAACATTCTGGTGTTGTGTTTTGAGTTTGATCCTAAAGTGTAAATTAGAACTTGTATGTGTCTGCAGTTTCTTGTCATCAGATGTATAATTTTAGGAATCTCAACCAGATTCAGATCCCATTTGCTTCTCTTTGTTCTATTTTATTTTTATGTTACTGCTTGTCAGTTCATTCTTACACTTTTCTTCCCTACCCATGGACGTTTTCATGTATTCGATACTTATCATATCACTTACTTATGTAAAAAATCTCCACATATGTATGTTGAGCCACTGACAGACAGTTGTGCCAAGTGATGTACAAAGTACTTTTAGTGAGAAAAATAAACAGCATTAAACAACTCCAAAACCAACTCAGTCTCAAAAAGCCAGACTTGCTGCCTTACCCTTCTGTTATCTCCTAATGCTGGCAGAGGCAGTGAGGAAGAGGGGCCAGTGCGAGGTTATTTGCAGCTCAGTACTTGGAGCCAAACTGTGACATTTTCATAATCTGAAACGTCTGAACCGTGGACAGTGGAAAAGAGTAGAATGTCACAGTTTTACACGCTGCAGTTGTATGGGAACCCCACAACATGTCTTTGGCTTACGCCAAGATGATGCCTTAAGACAATGGCAGACCAAAAAGAAAAAAACGCTGCCTAGCTATTCCATGGGTCAAGTCTCGGCAAACGCATCAAATAACAGGCCTCATTTGATTTGCTGGAAATTTTCACTCTCTATCTGAGGTCAGCACACTTTCTTTCAAAGAGGTATAGAGAATTGAGCAGAGGCGGCTTACAGCTTCATGGCACTTTGCCTGGTCCGCTTAGCTCGCGTTCCCGCTGAGTGGCAGCAGACAGCTGGCAGCCTGGCCCATCCTTCCCGTGGTGAGGTTTGGCTTGGTCCAGCTAACAGCATGTAAACCACTCTTCACTTCAGACAATTCTTCTTTGTCTGGACCCAGATACTTCTGTGTGAAGGAGGCTTAGAGGGCACCCACATGCTTGACAGAATGGAAATGTTGAGTGAGTAGCACGATTAGCAATTTTTTGGTAGCGCGATTCCAGTTTTATTAAGCAATTCTTTCCCATAAACTAGATTATCAAGTTTGTAATAAATAACAGCGGAAGGGTTTTATGTTTCCATATGGCTGAACTGATCCCACAGTTCCTATTGCCAGATGCTATGTCCGTGTCTTAAAATACATTACTGAATTCATCTCAGAAACTACACAACAACACAGTACTGTTAACTATAGAGAAAGAAAATTTCCAAAACAGAATATTTGACGAAAAGTTATTAACATTTCAACAGTCTGTCTGTAGTATTCATCAGAGCATTTTTATTTATTTATTTATTTATTTATTTTTGGATAAAGACGAGAGGCAGAATAAATGAAGCATCATTGGCGATCCATCTAAAAATCTAATCATGTTTTTATTCCCTTCGGATTACTAGAAAACTGATTTATGATTGGATGCGTAATATAGAAGAGAGAAGAGCTCTGAAGATAAAGGGAGGGGAAAAAAAGCCCATTACATGCAATAGAGAGGAGGTAGATGAGTTTGGTGCTGCCTACATTGTGGTGCTTTCTAGTAAATCAAGCTCATATGGGGAACCTCTCCACTCTTTCATCCTCCATACTAACATTTGGTGACTTTCCAACCCCTCCAATAATCCTGCTCATCAATGGATTCAGTCCCACTAAATAATGTTACATGTTACAGTCATGTGTTGGGGCAGTTGTAATAGAGTTGGCACAAGGTTCTGCTATCTAGTGTTCCAGGATACAAAGATATTTATTTTACTCATTAGACAAAACATGAGGGGCTAGAGCTATCTGCTGAGATAGCAAAATCCACAGTCTAATTGAGTTGATCAAATGAACACAATCTGACTGAATAAAGTTTACGTTCTATGTTTTTGTTTCACGTTCATTCATTAATGTCAATTAATCCTCAACAGTATTCTCGGAAACGTACCAAAGCCGGTTAGTTAAGCGAGGAAAGCCAAGTAGAGTGTTATTGACTGGGAGCCAACACAGACTGGCGCTGGAGGGCCTTCCCTGAAAATCTGCCTTAAGGAAGAGGAACAGCTCTTCCCCATTCACTCTCTTCTCACACAGACATAAAGAAAAGAAGAGAACAGAGGAAATGTGACACTACAAGGCTAAATATCGGCAGGCTTTCACATCCTGAATGCTCTGGTATTTATTTAAAGACAAGTTTAAAAAAAACTAAAACAAAAAAACCCACAAAAAAAAAAAATAGTAGGGTTAAAAGAGTTGTTCTTTGGGAGCCTGCCCTGAAAACAAACCTTATTAATGCAATCATTTGAACAGAGATTGTTAATACACGCTGTCATTTTGAATTGCTACACCGGCCGTTAGTAGACTGCTTTAATCCAGCTTTTAATCAGTTCAGTCCATGCTACATTCTGTCATAAATAAATAAATAAATAAATAAATAAATAAATAAATATTTTTCAGGTAATGTTGTATTGATCATGTCCAAGCAATGCTGCATTCGAGTAATGAATTTTGTGTTTTCTTTATTTTTATGGAAAAAAAAAATCATGTTAATTGCTAGATTGGATATTACAGTGACAGAATGTTTGAAAGAAGAATGCATTTTTCAGGTTGACAGATGTACTTTTGTTTTATGAAATTGTGTTGTCTCAGTGTCTGTTGACTTGTATATGTTTTGAAGTCCATCTCAGATGCAGTAAGAGACAGTAGGAATAATGTTCAGAATTTACTCCATAATGTGTTAAAATTTATAAATTGTAGCCAGCTCCTCCTACATCAGTAGGCCCTGTGGTTTTCTCTCTATGAAACGATTTAGTACAACAAACTTATTGAGGCTAAATATAATTTTCTCAAGGTAAACTTGTTTATAATGTTATGCATATAACTACCTCCTTCACAGAGGTGACATGGAAGATAACCCTACCAAGCATAATCTGATTGGCAAAAATACAATAAAGAATATTGCTCCTGCAAGGAATTATTACTTGAAAATATTGGAATCATTGCAGCTTAATTTCGAAGCCACTGCAATGTAAAGTACAAAGGTCTGCCTTTAAATATCAAAAGCTATTACATTTAAGCAATAACTTACCTCCCAGCTATAATAACATTGTTAGTTGGTTATTGCAATCTCTGAATGGAAGTAGAAATAATAACTAAAAATAATAGCTAATTCTGCTTAATCTTATTGTGTATTGGCAGGCATATCACATTTCCACAATAGTGTTCAATTGTGGGGTTTTTGGCTTCTTTCTTTCTTACTTTCTTCATTTCTTAGGTTGCTTGTGAGCATTCTTTATAATATTTAATTCAGCACAGTTTTAATACCATAGTAATGCTACGGATATTGGTGGTAAGGAAAAGAGAGAGAAGTAACAGTTCATGTCTTTCCTACTTTTTCACACAGCTTCTTTCTCAAATCCACAATAAGAGCACTGTTGCCCAGAACCTCTCCATTACAGCTCTGCGTCCTTAGGCCGACTACACACACTTCCTCACAGCCTCACACACAGAACCCCAGCTATGTCACACAGAACTGTGCCTTAAACCATCTCTTAGTCTCATAATGTTTCAACATCTCACCATGATAAAACTCCAAAGGATGCTCAAACAGCGGTAACTAAAGACGACTAATAAATGGCAAGAGGATTCCGTGTAATTGTTCCCTACCATGCTCTAAATTGATGCCTGCTGACAACACTCAGGGGAACATGGGAAATTTTTTTTTTTTTTTAATGTCGATGTTTTGTGAGGATTGGGTTTATTGATGTAAAGAGTAGTGTGTTAGAATGAGAATAATATTTATGTTATCATTGCAAGGTTTAATTTTGCAATATTCCTGCTGAAATGCTTCCAGAACAACCTTTCTCAGTACACATTTGCCTTTTCTCAAATCACGGATACAATTTATCAAGTAAACATTTGTGTTCACCTCGACCGACCCGCTTGGCCAAATCCTTCACAGTTCTGTTTTTTTTTTTATGTATTTCTTTTCTGAACATAAATTTGAAGTTCTACAAATCAAACTGACTTTGGGCATTAAAATACAGGAGCAAAACATGCCCCATATAGCTACATAACAACTCAATTATGAGAAAACAAAAATAACTGGAAGACCCTTGGGTCTGAGTCTTTGATAATATTTTGCTTGGTTGTACGTCTCTGCATGCAAACCATTCTTGGGTAGATGTTCTAATACCTTTTAACAAGGCAACTATGCACGTTGTTCTGTGTTATTAATTGCTAGAAGAATGGAACCTTACACCCAATTAGTACTTTACTTTCTTATGTAGATTTAGATCTGAAAAACGAAAAGGCAACATTTCCCATAAAGGAAAACAAGCAAACAAACAAACAATATATAAATATGTGTTTGCAACTGATTTAATAAACACACTGCAGAGTTTAACTGCTTGTGTTTAACAAGCTTTGCGATTGTTCCTTTTCATGTAAAACATGCCTGTACTTGCCTGTACAGGACAGTTGTACTGAAAATGCAAATAAAGCCAGCAGATACTAAACAAAAATAACAGCAGTTTATTCCTAAGGTCTTGTGGTTCACCTTGTGAAGACTTAACTGCATTGGCAGCAAATTAAAGATTTGAAATTAATCTTGAATAAAGAGGCAACCTGAACACATATAAGTCTATGTCATTCAGAGAAAACAGAAATGGGCCCGGTAGTTTTTTTTCTTTTTTACACCCGAATTCACAGCGCTGGGGTTATTCTAGAGGGTCCGGAGGACCAGCCCCTCCGTCCGGCGTCACGCTAAGTCGGGTCTTCACAGATATCTAATTATTTACGAGAGGTCAAGAAGCAGGTGCCCTCGACAAATCCTAGAATAGGGCCCTCTCCTATTAATCTCCATTGTAGGGATGATAGATATGTGCTGGGGAAAGGTTCACTGATGCCTGTTCCTGGGCTTGACAGAGCCACGGTGATTTACCGCGTAGCATCAATCTTGTCATCCACTCTCCAAACAATAACTGTCAGACTTGGGGCTGAGAGAAGGAGGAGGGAAGGGTGGGGGGTGGGGGGTGGTGGCTGGGGGGGAGGGAGGGGGCAGAACCAGACTACTGTATACGTGAACTCATTTGTAATGTTGCCTCCATCCTTAATTTTTTTTATGGCGGGATTGTGGGGACACATTTCTAGTTCCTCGATCCATCTCAGTGGCAGTAGAAAGTGGCCCGGAGTTGAGTTGACAGAAATGGGGCGGAGAGAGAGAGAGAGAGAGAGAGAGAGAGAGAGAGGTAGTGAAGCAAATTGTCTGCGTTTAGGCTGCATCTATTTCCCCTGTCAGTGGATGAATGAGTAAGAGAAAATGCAAAATTATGACAATACGTGTCTTCAAAATGTTAAATATTAGGTGTCAGGGTATATTATGTTTATTGGTGCTGTTATAAGGACATGAGCAGATATTATTGTGCCAGTTTTATCAGTTGTCGGAATAAATCATTCTGATATGGCATTGTATGGAGATAACTGCTAAATACAGTATTCAAACTAGACTTTGAACTCTGACACATATTCATATTAATATTCATATGTAAACTACATGCACAGAGTGTGGCATCTCATAAACTGAGATGCCAACACTTTATGCAATCATTTGTATAAAAGGTCTTTTTCTATTATTATATCAACCATTCCATTTTTCTTCAGATCGATTGAATCTAATGAACTACATGATAAGGATGGAACCTCAGAAAACAACAGTTATTTGTATACAATGTTAGATAACTGTTTTTAGGGAACCAGTTAACATGCTGACCAGTTGTTTAAAACAGGTTCAACTTGCCTCCAAGGTTAACCACTGCTATTTGAAAAGATTTGTTTTTGAATGTTTTTAAGCATTTCCATGGTTTCCAAATCTCAAAAGCAGTAACATACAATGTTTTGTGTTTACTCTGGTGTACACAGACTTCAAAATCTAGTCTTAATGGTTGGATGCCAGTCTTCACCCTAAACACTGTTTCCATCAAAACTTGCCTATTAAATAAATGTACACTTAGCCAGCTCACCATAGAGACACTTGTAATACAGCTTTACTTTTTAGTGGGGCTGTTTCAAGGCATTGTCTGTGTCTTGTCAAATCCAAATACCACTGCTTCTTTCATAAACATTTCTTGTAAACAAAATTTCTAAGAGTTTCAGGCAGTTCAAGGCATTGTAAGCCACTGAAATAATGCACTGTCTACGTGTGCCTTAAAGTGTTATACAAACAAACTTGCCTGAAAAGTGGAGGAAAAATAAAGTGGACATGGTGCATATTCAAGTGTGATATTGATCTCTTTCCATGCCCATTGTCTTTCCTGGTGCATTGTGTTTAGTATATTCTACACTTTAGCACAAAATGTATTCTCTCTGCAGATGCATATGGAGGCAAGTCTCTGTACTTAAAAATAATTACACAGCTCAAATAGGGCCCTATAGCACCTGGAAACACACCAGCTCTAATGCTTGTTTTCTAAATAAATATGGGCCTGGATTTGAGCTCAAAGTCCCTGTTTTCTGAGATATTGACGCTGGGCTGAATTAATGTGGCCTATAAGACAACACACCAAATCCCCAACAAAGCCAAGAACAGCCCTCCCTCTTAGACACTTGACATTTGTTTTTCATCATGAACTTAAAGGTCACTAGCTACAGGAGTAGCAGGAATCCTGTTTTGCTTTGCATTTGCATGAATTTTATTGCCTCATACTCACCAGCAACTCCAGTTATTTGACTGAAAAGAGAAGCTTTTTATTAGTCTGATGTTGCACCGTGCCAAACAAACAGAATTTTTTGGGAAGGGTTTTTTCTTTTTCTTTTTCCGGTGGAGTATGTTCAATCAGAATTTCAGCTTCATACTGAATGTGTAAATCTATCTTTTTCTTCCTTGCTTTCTTTCTTACTTGCTTACTTAGTTACTTACTGATTTGTGATTGCCCACCAAAAGTATACTTGGAACAGATGGTCAGTTTTACATGGACTGCGTTAGCATGCTAGGCCGCAGTTTCAGTGCCAATCACAGTTGCGCACTGGTTTGTACTGGAGCACATGTAGGATGAAACAGAGCTAAGAGTTGTCAAACTGAATCACTATTTTTAAAAATCATCAACTTTCCTGAGCTGCATAATTTTTGGAAATAACAAAAGTGCACCCCCTTAGCACTAAAATGCTGCCAGAGGGTAAGACAGTTTAATCTATCTGTGAGACTTCTAAATGAAGAGGTATCCATTAGTGTGTGCTCAAATGCCTAGAAATATGGTCCATGTAATTAAAAAGTCACTGGTATTCCATTAGATGATTTCTGTGGAGGAAAAGCACATTAAAGATATACCTTATGACGGGGCTTCTTTTTCCAGATGGTGTTTTGAGCTGTACACTACCTGATAATCAAAGCTACGTCTAATCACCTTTCCGTACTAGTTACAAATGTGAGTAATTTCCCATGAACCCCTGTAGCCATATTCATTAACCTGCTTTAGGAGTGGGCCAGCCTGATTGGCGTGATGGTCATTAATATGCATAACCCCTCTTAATGAGGCTTGTCGGGCCTCCAAATCCTGTTCTCCAGTCACTACACAGACGGGCAAGCTTCAGGGACTTTAGTGTGCACTAGCTACATCCTTCCTTGTGCTCAGATATGGAAATCCAGCCCAATGACTACTCACAAGTCTGAAATGGATAATGATAGAACTTTAACGTTGAACTCAGGTAAAACGATTTCTTAACGCAATTACAGCTGACCTACATGGATAAATTATACATTATCCGAGCTTTTTAAGAAGGATCTGTTGGAGCATTAGTCGATGCTGATGATGAAGAAAATGGAAAGCGAGAGAGAAAAAAATATATATATTTAAAAACATAGACATTGTAATTTTACTCCCACCACCCTCTAATCAACTGTCCTTTAGCCGATTTCCTGTAGAAAGCCTCCATGTGAAATTCATAGATCTCCAAAAAAAAGAAAAAAAAAAAGAAAACGTTATGTGTTTCCTAATGGTGTCAGTAGTCTTGGTAGTTTCCACATGAGGGCCCGTCAGCACTGGGCGAATCAGAGATTGCACTCTTCCATTATTCCATGGAAGTGTGAAAAGCCAGTGAGTTTGGTATAATGGTGGAGGGTGGATGCACAAATAAAATGACCACCTGCATTGATTTTTCCTCAGTGGAGAGTGTGTGTCATAAATAATGCAGGGACAATACAGTAAATGATAGGAGTTAACACCGTAGAGGTCAATCACATATGGGATAAATGAGGAAGGTGAGTGCTGAGGCCTCTAACGCTGTCATGAGTCCAATCCCACAGTGATTTTATTATTAATTCCCTCAAGCAACTGTGTGTGTATGTGTGTGTGTGTGTGTGTGTGTGTGTGTGAGTGTGTGCTGCAGTCTCCAGCTAACAGAGAGACTACTTATACAGGTTAAGGAGTTCAATTAGATACCAGTCTGGACTCCCGTGCCATCCCAGGACTCCCTGGTAGAAAGTGCTTGTCAATCGCCAGTGTTGGAGATTTACTGTTTTTTAAGAGGAAAATGGCTTACTTTGCAGGAAAAAAACCCTCAGCCACAGCAGTTGGTTTGAGATTGTGAAAGTGTTCTTCTATTTTTATTTTTATTTGTATTTTTATTTTATGCATGTGTTATTCATTTTTCAAAACACTTTAAACAAATAGACCTAATTCTTAGCCCTTGTGCAAACAAAGTCCTACTTAATCTTAACTAAGTCACTCACAGGCATTGTGTTGTACAAAGTTGTACAAATGAGATTTTAAATAGTTGAACTGGGCTGTTAAGTTATTTGAATGAGTAACTAAGTCATACAAACAAGCGTAGAGGTCATATAAAAAAGCTATTCAGGTTAAGTTGACCAAACAAGATGTCAAAACTATCAAAATGTTCAGTCAACATTTGGATCAGGCCCCAACAACCCCCTCTCCCCATTGCCTCTTGCATTTTTTCACCTCGTCCTTTCCATACTTCAGTAAGGCACAATAGAATATGGAATAAATGTCAACTACGCAGTACACGCATTAAGACATACCAGGCAGTTTGTCAGAATTGATTTTCTTTTTCAAAATTTGTTATTGTAATGACAAGGCTGTAGGCTGTAGTGCCTAAACAGTCGGTAAAGGCTGCAATTCAAGACTATAATGCTTAAACAGTGGTTGTGTTCCCATTTTTCCATTGAATAACAGTCACCAACTTGGTCATTCACATTATATATTGTCATTTGCTTATGTAGTCAAAGCTGAGTGACAGTTTTCAGTTATAGCCTTCTCTGTGTATATCTGCACTATAAATTACATATTTGCATGCAGAGATACTCTTTAATATTAGTTTCATTTTAAGTTTATAATTCCATAGAAATGATGATCTTTTAGAGAATGATAAAATGGCATTCTTGGCTTTCTTTTTGATATTTTGTTGTTTTAAAACATGATATAGTATATAAACTGCATTTCAGAGAGTCTAGTAATCTTCTCAGACACAGGTGGTAATAAGATCATCTCTGACATACAAAAGGTTAAATTTTTCTAACCAACAATCAATTTTCAGACCTTAACTCCAGGTGTACTCTGAGCTGTACTGCTATAATTTAACAGAAGCTATGGTCCCAAAGCAAATCGGATGACTGGATTACATAACTGTCTGTACTATGAATATTTAATTTGACAAATCCCATATTATAATCACTTAATGAGACCAAATCTCTATCACCAATATTTAACCAAGAAGAGCCTGCTCACTGTAGAGACCAGAACACACTTTGAATCCAAGGTACACTTCATCGCTGCATTACAGAAATGAAATGTTTACTTTATCCCTTTTTGAACCCAGGCATTTTTGCTATTACAGGTTTGTATTTAAAAGTCTTTCTATTACATGTAAGTATGAATTTCGATGAAACTTCTAGAATAAAATGAATCTTCTGTTCATCATTATTTTATTTTACTATTTTCTTGTGGATTGTTGTGTTGATGGTTTTCTTCCTCAAAAACACATTTACAATTCTTGAAGTGTTCAGGAAAGTTTGCAGTAGAAGTAAGGAGGTGCTGACATTTTTTTTTTATTACATTTGCAATTATAAAACAGATTTTATTAAAACAGAATGAGTCCTGAATACTGTTATAGAGCACGTAATCACATGATATGCTTAATTATTGATGGCTAATTTAGCTAATAGCTGTTGCAGTCCTACAATAATCATATAGTTGCACAATATCACTCTCAAATGATGGCCTTGAGTGAAGAGAATGGGACTTGGCAGGAAGACTGAATCCGTCCCATCGTCTGTGATTTTCTTCTCATCAGGTCCGACAGCGGCGCAAACATCTTCTCGGCAACCAGTGCTGTCCTTCGCGGTGTTTGTCTCCATACTAAACAGTGGAATGCATCTTAACGCTCATAAATCAATGTTTTGGAGCAGGTATTTACCACACGCGCATTCCCACGCAGCCAGCAGCGTTTTGCGACAAACGTGAGGCGTTGGCAAGACCCGGCGGTGCCAGAGAGGGGTGAGGGAAGCAAACTGCCTCCCTCCACTAAGATCTTTTTGAAGTCCACAAGGATTTCAGTGCCATCTGGATAGGCTGTCTGCCTGCCCCAGATAGTCGAGGTTGCCAGCAGTCCCCAATAGTGCAATATGGCCCTTCCTTTAATGAACCTCTAACTGTCGGTTCCTTAAATTGAAGTGACATTTTAGCCCTTTATCACTGACATTTCCGAGGGAGAAACGCATAGACCCCCGCCATTTGCATTCCTTTTCTGGGACAAGATCTTATCTCTGCGTTCTCTAAGCCCGCGTGTTTTTGTTTGTAACGCTCTCCCTATGCATATATGTTTTGATAAGCATGTTGTCTCATTCCAAGATAATAAACATTCCGTTTTTGGGGTTCCGAGCCGACCTTATCCCTGTGGTTTTGCCATAGACGGCTAAACCAAAATAAATATGGACAGTCATTCCGAATCCAGACCCAAATACGGAATTGCAAGGCTGTGGAATAAGGGTTAAATACCCTGTTGAATGCTGGCCCAGGCACCACAGATAAAGTTCTCAGAATCTGTCTTAACAAAAGCCCTATTCCCGCCCCCCTCACTGCCCCCACCTATCTCAGGACAATGTTATATCTCCATGAGGAATGGAGGAGCTCCAATTGTTCAGTTGTGCAAACATACAGGGTGCACGAAATTACTCGAAGCAAAAAGAGGAGGTTGACTAATGCCTCTTTTAAGAAGAGAGTGTGTGAATACTTTATGATGTGGACTTTACATATTTGAATTCCATTTTCTTTCTAATGCTACTGCAAACACTCAGGAGGTAATGAGCGGTCTAGCAGGCAAATAAGGAGAGAGCAGTGGACAAATGTTGCGCAGTGTCACCTCTGACCTCTAATAAAACTGTCGCAGGATATCATGTCGCTCCAGGTTTTATCAAAAGTAAAAGTCAAACGTGTAAACATTCATTGAAAAACAAAATTTTGCTGCATCACAAATTTGTCCATTGTTTT